>NW_008437855.1:0-408 GCF_000622305.1 Nannospalax galili
GCGCCCTGTTTTGACCTGAGCCCAGGTGACTTCCTTCCATCCAAGTGGCCATTATCACACCACGGCCCTTGTTGGTGTCAGTCCCAACATGGAAGGACAGACAGCAGTGCTACAGCTCACCATCCTGGGTGCGTAGGCCAGCACACATACTCGATTCCTGCCAGGACCGGTCTTCACTTCCCTGGCCACAGATTCCCTGCAGCCACCCTTGGCCCTCACCATCAGAGACTCAGGGCCCTCTTGACAACCTCAATGTCCCCCAGCCCCGGCCACCTGATGCTGAATGTCCTGCAAAATTCACATGGCCACCTGGGTGGGGAACCGGTCCCAAAATTCACCTGGGTGAAATTGACCAAAGCACGTGATACTGGCACCCAACATTCCTGATGACCATGACGATGATGGTGA
>NW_008437856.1:0-408 GCF_000622305.1 Nannospalax galili
GAAGTATATCACCAGCACTAACATTCACTTTTTGATGTATATTTTTATGAGTGTTGAAACATGCAAAGATTCTCAGAGCCACCAGCTCAAATAAGATACAGATAAATCCAAGTAGTGAAGGAATTTTTCATGCTGTCCATTTAATAGTCATGTCCTCCCTCCCATCACCAGAAACCTCTGAGTAACTCCAATTGGTCCTTGAAGGTTTGCATTTGGGTAATATCAAAAATGGAATAAGAAAAGAAATTAATCTGACTACTTTTGCACAGAAAGTGACTGCCTCTAGAGATATATAACTGTTCGTCTCATTTTTATTGCTGAATAACATTCTATGCAGAGTTGTTTATCAATTTACAAGCTGAAGGACACTTAAATTATTTCCAGTTGGGGGCTATATATGAACATAAA
>NW_008437857.1:0-408 GCF_000622305.1 Nannospalax galili
TATGTGTATGAATGTATGTCTATGTGTATGTGAGTGCAGGTGTCCTCAGAGGCCAAAAGAGTGTTGGATTCCCTGGAACTGGAGTTACAGGCAGCGTGAGTAGCCCAGTGTGGGTGTTGGGAACCGAACCCAGTCCTTCTGCAAGAGCAGTATAGTGCTCTTAACCACTGAGCCATTTCTCCAGTCCCTACTTTATTTTTAAAAAATACTTTGAATAACCTAACAGCTGATGGGGTAGCTTTTTCAAATTACCATTGTGTATAGATCTGTGGCAGTTTTTTCTTTGTTCTGTTTCAGAAATTATTATTTCTTAAATATTTTATGTGTATGAGTCTGCATGTGTGTAAGTATACCCCTGTTGTACAATGCTTGCGGAGGTATGGACAGTTGTTAGCTGCCATGTGGGTG
>NW_008437858.1:0-408 GCF_000622305.1 Nannospalax galili
TATATATATATATATATATTATATATATATGTATGTATCATGGCCTATATAGTCTGATTTGTGTCCCTAAATATCATTAGTGTGGGTCCATCCACTGGGCCCACCA
Organism: Nannospalax galili; assembly: GCF_000622305.1. Taxonomy (NCBI): domain Eukaryota; kingdom Metazoa; phylum Chordata; class Mammalia; order Rodentia; family Spalacidae; genus Nannospalax; species Nannospalax galili. The sequence goes on from NW_008437858.1 coordinate 107, forward strand.
AGAGCCCCATCCCTGTAAGAGACTCTTTCCCCCTCCCAGCAGTCATCAATTGCTAAAAGTTTTTTAGGTTGGGTTGGGATTTCTTACCCACTTTGCCATGTCTATGCTGGGATTTTGTCTGGTTTGAGCTTTCACAGGACATGTACATGCTGTTACCATTGCTGTGAGCTCATATGTGTAACTGACAAAAGAAAATAGTTCTTTGGAGCTGGAGAGATGGCTCAGAGGTTAAGAACATTGACTATTCCTGTAGAAGACCAGGTTTCGAATCCCAGCACCCGCATGGCAGCTCACAACTATCC
>NW_008437859.1:0-408 GCF_000622305.1 Nannospalax galili
TGGACATTTGAGTTATTTCTACCTTTTGGGCATTGTGAATCGTGCTGCCGTGGACTTGGGAACACAGCACCTCTTGGAGAACGTGCTTTCAATGGTCTGGGGGTGTATTTCCAGAACTGGAATTGCTAGATTATATAGTACTGACCTATAGTCTTCATAGCAGATGAAAAGGACCAAGAAAAAGCCAATCATTTTACAGACATCTTTCCACAGGGCTGTGGGGTTAGAGCAGGGGCATGCTGGTGGTCAGCCAGTGAGAGTCCTTCTCCTGTCCACTAGGGAGTCTCTAACTCCATAAGAAGAAATGCAGGTGGTTCATACACAATGTTCTTAACAAGTCTTTATTAATATAGGAAAATACCTATATTTTCATGAAGAATAAAGAGCAGTAAAAATTTCATGCATTGG
>NW_008437860.1:0-408 GCF_000622305.1 Nannospalax galili
AAATGTAGAGAATAAGTGTGACCTTGGGATTCCCATGCTCAGTTACTGTATCTCTTCTACACCTGAGGCTTAGGGAACATGGTGGAAAAGGGTATAGAAAGACAGAAGACCAGGATGCCTGTTGAGAGAGACAGCATGTTCTAGATATGACAGAGATTTCACAACTAGGACCTCAACTGTATGGCTAACTAAACACAATCTGCATAAAGACCACAACCAGTTAGTATGCCAATGTGGATGGGGGAAATTTCACCCCTAGATGAAAAGCTGCAGCCAGCCAACGGCTGCTGAAGAGAGGAAGAATCAGTTTTCTCCAGTGCCAGGTACCCTGATAGGTTGTCAGATCGAAAATGATGAGCACTAAGCACATAAGCATAGTGATAACACTAACTGGACTCGTTTTTTTTT
>NW_008437861.1:0-408 GCF_000622305.1 Nannospalax galili
CCTTTGTGGTTTACTTGTTGAGCATGAAAAGCTGGTTGGTCTAGGCTTCAGCTTCTCACTTTAGATTTTCTATTGGAGGGGCCCAATTGATTTAATCTTCCTGCTCAGGAATTTCCACAGAGACCCAAGTTGGATGAGGATCAGATGTGCTCAGGCTTTCTCCTAAGGACTGGATCCCTCCAAGAACTGGGGGGCTGGGCTGCTCAGAGATGCAAAGGGAGGTGGGGACAGGAAGAGGCCCTGAGGGCTCCCAGGCACTAGAGGGAGGAATTGAGTTGGTCTGGATGCAAAGGATCAGGAATTAGTTGGGAGTCTGGGCCAAGAGATCAGTCCAGAGGTCTGGGGTGTCAAGAGAAGAAATGGGCCAGCACCCCTGCTAGGAGGAGAGGTGGGGTGGGGGAGCTGGGA
>NW_008437862.1:0-408 GCF_000622305.1 Nannospalax galili
ATGCTGGTAAGGATGTGGGGAGAGAGGAACCATTACACACTGCCAGCACAAGGGTAAGCTGGTGCAGTCACTCGGTATAGAGGGCCTCAAAAAGATAAAAATAGATCTACCATATGATCCCACTATATCCCTTCTGACTACACATCCAAAGGACAGTGGCATGCCTCAGAGACACTTGTGTATCCATGTTGCCAAGATATGTAAATAGCCTAGATGTCCATCAACAGATGAATAAAGAAAATGTACATATACATAATGGAATTTAATTTAGCTGTAAAGAAAAATGAAATTATGGGACCAGCAAAACGACTCAGTGGGTAAAGGCACTTGCTGCAAAGCCTGACCCAAGTTCAATTCCCAGAGACTCACATGGTAGGAGGAGAGAACTGACTCCCACGTTTCCCTCTG
>NW_008437863.1:0-408 GCF_000622305.1 Nannospalax galili
GCCAGAGTAGCCAGTGCTCTTAACTGCTGAACCATCTCTCCAGCCCCTTGACTTCCATCTTTAATATCCTTCTTAGGACAGGCAGTTTTGGGGAGTGCTGCAGACAAGCCCAAGCTTAAGGCTGGGTAGCAAAATCCCTTGCCTTAACAGATAACACTGTGGCCCTCTTACCCCAACCCCCTAGCATCCTGTCAATGGGACTGTCTGGCACTAACAGAGCTGAGAGTATGTTTGCTGAACTGAACCCCTTCACAATTTAATAATTCTGGCCCTGTAAACAACTGGATTAAATAAAATTTCTACACAAATGAACACTTAGCCCCTCTTGGGAGGCATCCTGCTCCTAGCATTTGTCAATGGATGTGACTGGGCACTGGGTGCTCCCAGGAAGGTTCTCACCCCAGACCC
>NW_008437864.1:0-408 GCF_000622305.1 Nannospalax galili
TGTAAGAACAGTCAGTGTTCTTAACTGCTGAGCCATCTCTCCAGCCCCCAGGATTTTAATTCTTTCTACATAGTTTGTCAATATAAAGCCTTCCAGGGATACAGCCTTATCCCTTAGAGCAAAGATAGGAGTTTGTTGACTGACTTAGTCAACATGTAACAACTGATGCCCTTTTCTGGCTTCCTTGGACATTGAACACACAGGACATGCTCACACACATACATACATATGTAAAAATAAAAATAGAATCTAAAAAACTTTTTTTAACTTCGTGATTTGCTGATGGAACCGAGAGCCTCATGTATGCCAAGCTGGTATGCTGCCCCTGAGCTCTGTTCTTGGCTCTCTGAGTAGTATTTTGATAGTTGCTTTTTAAAATAAAGTCACATTATGTTTCTGCGGCGTGGC
>NW_008437865.1:0-408 GCF_000622305.1 Nannospalax galili
CTTCCCGGTTTCCCTTTGTTTATGAGGTTTTCCAAGTCCTTGCCTGTTGATGGTGTAATTTGCTTAGCCAGACAAGCAGGTACTGTACACAATAAGTTCTTCTAAATATAAGGGGTGATTAATCAAGGAAAATCAAACTGTGAGCCCCTGTACCACTCCTTCCTGGCTGGTCCCAGACTCCCAGCTTGTTTATTTAGTGTCACCCATAGTCTGTCATGGCTGACCTAAAACTATCAGGAACAGCCACAATGGCAGCCAAGCATAAACAAAAACCTGAACTGAAGGTGCAGAGGGACTGCCATTGCATAGATAAGATCTATTGCTGTAATAGCCCTTGATTATGAAGACCAAAGGAGAAAAAGCACCAAATACACAGAGATTTTTCTGTTTACTTATGTATGAAGAGGG
>NW_008437866.1:0-407 GCF_000622305.1 Nannospalax galili
CCCCCACCCCCCAACCCCACCCTCGTCCTCAGCATAAAAAGCAAAGCCTCTACCATGCTTAACCTGAAACGTCAGGGGAGGGGGCTGTGGGAAACGTCAGAGAGAACTGAAACTGCTGCCCAGCATCAGGAAGCTCTCCATGCTCTGCTCCACTCCACCATCAGCCTACCGCCTGAGGGATATGGAACTGTGGCTCAGAGTAGGGGTCCAAAGCTTCAGGCTCATGTGAGGGAACCACAATTCCGGCTTACAAGAAGAGACCACAACTCCTGTTCAGGGGTAAAGTGGGGAGGGGGGACCCACCACAGCTCCAGCTCAAAACATTGAAATATTAGTAAATAGGCTGGGAGTGGTGGCCACGCCTTTAGTCCCAGCACTTGGGAGGCAGAGGCAGGCAGATCTCTGTG
>NW_008437867.1:0-408 GCF_000622305.1 Nannospalax galili
CAGTATAGCTGATTCTCATTTCAGAGGTGCAGTGAGTGGGGAAAGAATGTGTGCTCCGCCCTCCTGAGTACACAGGATCTGCTACTGTCGCTGGGTAGAGTCAGGAATAGCTCTCCACAATGTACGATATTACAGGCTCAGTAAATTAAATCTCATTTTAAAAAATACTTGGCATGAATTTATAGAGAATGAATCGAGGTTGAAGTGCATCATTTTTCTCACATCACAGAACTCTGCAATCTGAAGCCCAACAATTTTAATCACAAAGCTGCTGCTGCTTATATTTTCTTTGTTATTTTGTTTGCTTCTTCATTTATTTGTTTGTTTGCTTTTTTCGTCCTGGGGATTGAACACAGGTGTTTGTGCATGCTAAGCATGTGCTCTGCCACTGAGCTATATCCTCAATTC
>NW_008437868.1:0-408 GCF_000622305.1 Nannospalax galili
TCTAGGGAATGAATGAGCCTTGGCAATAGGCATCAGCAACTGAAAGTTCTCAACAATGTGAAATCGTATATATGTGGTTCTTTTCTTGTTAGCTGTTTTGTTTTGACTTTTTTTTTGAGACTAGGTCTCACTATGTTGTTCTGGCTAGTCTAGACCCTATTATGTAGACCAGACTGGCTTTGAACTCACAGAAAGCCACCTGCTTGTGCCTCATGAGTGCTGGAATCAAAGGCATGCAATACCATGCCTGGCGTTTGGTTTTGCTTTTTAAGATGGGATCTTGTCCTGTTGCCCAGGCTGGCTACCATCTGATGATTTTCCTGCCTCAACCCCTTAAGCTGCAGGGGCTGTGTGGTTCGTGGTAACAGAATGCAGCACCACCCATGAAACTGTCTTGCAAAAAAAAAA
>NW_008437869.1:0-408 GCF_000622305.1 Nannospalax galili
AGAGGGGGCAGGTGACACAACCATGTGCACGTCAGAGGGCGCAGGTGACACTACAATCTGCCCATCAGAGGGTCCAGGGGACACGACATTCTCTGTGGCAGAGAGGGCAAGTAAAAGGACCATGTACAGGTCAAAGATGGCAGGTTACACGATCATGTGCATTTCAAAGAGAGCAGGGGTCATGACCATGTGCACGTCAGACGGGGCAGGTGACATGAGCATGTGCATTTCAGAGGGGGCAGGTGATACGACTATCAGCACATCAGATGGGGCACGTGACACGACCATGTACACGTCAAAGAGGGCAGGTCACAGGATCATGTGCATGACTAAGATGGCAGGTGACACGACCATGTGCCCTTAAGAGAGGGCAGGTGACATGACCATGTTCATGTCAGAGGGGGCAGG
>NW_008437870.1:0-408 GCF_000622305.1 Nannospalax galili
AGGCAATACACTCATACACATAAAATAAAAATATTAAATAAAATATTTTTTTAAAGTAAAGCTTTCTTAAAAAAAAAAAGATTGGCTATGAACAAAAGTAGTGAATAAACATATAAATATGATGGGCATGGTGGCACACGCCTTTAGTCCCAGTACTCAAGAGGCAGAGGCAGGTGAATCTCTGTGAGATGAAGGCCAGCATGTTCTCCACAGTGAGTTCCAGGTCAACTGGGGCTACAGGGAGACACTGTCTCAAAAAGACAAAAAAAAACTTAATTTAAAATAAATAAATATGTTGAAGAGAATGGGAGATAGATCGCTCACTGTTGGAACAGAGAGATAAAAACATGTAAAGGACAAAAGTTGAGTTCATACCTTATACTTTTAGCTACAACTGGAAATGCTAAT
>NW_008437871.1:0-408 GCF_000622305.1 Nannospalax galili
GAAACCCTCCCTAGAGCAATGGTGGGATAGCATTTCCATTCCTAATGTGGATCATCCTAACCTTGGGAGGTACAGCCTGCTCATTGGTCATATCTGTGTTTCTTGTATTATTACTGTGCACTATGAGTCCAAGGAATGTCCTGTGGGCCGGTTGCAGCAAAGAGCCTGATGTCTAAAACATGTGAGATAAGGGGAATAGAATCAAGGACATGAAGGCCAGATGAAGTTTTAGACAACAGGGTAGTGGTGTAGTTGCACAGGATGATTTAGTTAAGATGGCTGCCAGTGGATTTCCTGGAACCAGGAAGTAACAGTGAAGGTGCACATTATGTAACTCAGAACAAAACCAATTTATGAAAGAGGTCATCTTTGTGTGATTTCCTACAAGATGTCCTTGGAGCCTGGGGC
>NW_008437872.1:0-408 GCF_000622305.1 Nannospalax galili
AATAAATAAATGCAACAAGAGTTTTTAAAAGAAATCATCTCAAAAAGAGTCAGAAGGGAGAAATCTTACCTGTAAAGAACAAAGATGAGAATTCTATCCAACTTCTGAAAAAAAATCCACACAATCAAGAATATGAAGCTAAACATCTAAAATTCTGGGAATAAGGAGCAATCTAGAATTTTGTACTTTACAAAATTAGTCTTCAAAAGTGAAGAAGAGCTTGGTAGCACTCACCTGTCATCCCAGCTACTTGGGAGGCTGAGACAAGATGAAAAGCCAGTCTAGGTTGTAAAGAAGATTAGGGCTACCCTGGCAACTTATCAAGATCCTATCTCCAGAGGCAAACAGGACTGGGGATACAGCACGTGGTAGAGTATTTGCTTGACATGAACCCCTGGGTTCCATTCC
>NW_008437873.1:0-408 GCF_000622305.1 Nannospalax galili
CCTGTTCCCGCGGGCTTATTTATCTCATTTGAACTTAGCAGTGCTGCTGTAGGGGGGTGTATCAGCCCCACGTGAAGGCAAAGAACCGAGAACTGAGGTCCTAAGACGCCTGCGTCCTTCACGTCGCAGTTAGGTGGTTGCCCAGATGTGGATGTGCTCGCAGGTGTGAAGACCCTGGAAGGGCTGATGGCCCTGTGCAGTCCTGGGGAGGCACCCTGCGGCTCCTGTGCCTCTCAGGACGAACAGACATCTAGGAGAAAGATGTGGTTTGGGGATTCTCCTGAACACCCCTTGAGCAGAGGTAAAACAGACGGACTCTAGGACTTTGAGATGGCCTCTCTTCACTCTAGATAAATCATGCCAGTGAGTGACTTTTTTTTTTTTTTTTTTTTTTTTTTTTTTTTTTGA
>NW_008437874.1:0-408 GCF_000622305.1 Nannospalax galili
CATCTCTCAAGCCATAGCCTGTGCAGAGAGGGTTGTGAGTGATCCACAAGGCATTAGAGCATGGTATGCATTAAGTTTCAAGGAAGCGTGTACTCTATTCAATAATACATGAAGTATAACTGCTCCATCCTTAGGTGAACCGTTTACAGCAACTGATTGAGAATCTTAACTTTTTTAAATGTTTTATTTTTATTACTTTTATGTGTATGGGTGTACTGCCTGCATGTATGTGAGTACACCCATGTCGTGCAGTGCCCTCAGAGGTCTGAAGAGGGCCTTAGATTCCCCTGGAACTGGAGTTACAGAGGATTGTTAGCCTTCCATGTGGGTGCTGGAAACCGAACGTGGGTCCTCTACCAGAGCAGCCAGTGCTCTTAACTGCTGAGCCATCCCTTCAGCCCCAGAGAA
>NW_008437875.1:0-408 GCF_000622305.1 Nannospalax galili
CCTTTAATCCCAGTACTTGGGAGGCAGAGGCAGGTGGAGCTCTGTGAAACTGAGGCCTGCCTGATCTATATAGCAAGTTCCAGGCCAGCTGAGGATAGAGAGAGACTCTGTCTCAAAAAGTCTAATAATAATAATAATAATAATAATAATAATAATAAAAATAATAATAATGGCTGTGAGAGTGATTACATTTGACGTGACGGGAACCAACATATTTGAGATGCAAATTATTGTACTATAAACCAAAATACCACTCACTGCAGATGAGGTGTTAGGCATATTCCCAGGTGTACCATACCGAAAGGCCACTGTTTTCCTTATGCCAAAAAATTTAGCATAGGGAGAATCAGAGTCTTCAGGGACTAACTCATTTCATGGCTGTCTAATCAATCCCTAATGGGAAGCCCT
>NW_008437876.1:0-408 GCF_000622305.1 Nannospalax galili
GAAGCAGAGACCATGGAGGAACACTGCTTACTGGCTTGCTCCCCTGGCTTGTGTTCAGCCTGCCTTCTTGTACAGCCCAGGACCACTTGCCACAGTGGGTTGGGCCTTCCCACATCATTCAAAGATGAAGAAAATGCTTCACAGACATGGCCACAGACCTGTTAGAGGAGATTACCCAATTAAGATTCCCTCTTCCCAGGTGTATCAGGTTGACAACTGAAGCTGTCTCAAACAGGGTTTATCACTGAATCCTGAGCTCTCTGATTGGCTAGGCTGGTTGGGATCTGTCTGATTCCATCTCCCAGTACTGGAAGAATAACTTTTTGAAAATTACTTTCCTTAGCCAGGGGTAGTGCATGACTATAAGGAAACAGAGTCTTACAGGGTCTTGAGACCTTGCTCGTGTGA
>NW_008437877.1:0-408 GCF_000622305.1 Nannospalax galili
TTTAGGGGTTTTCCTTTTATCATTTTTAAATCTGTTTATTTGGAAATAAACAGTGTGAGATTTTTCATTAGGGGCAAATAAAGCAACAGGGGTCTCAACAGTGCTATTCCACTAATGGAGTGCTACTAAATGCAGGAGACAGGCCCTGAATTAACAAGTAGAAGTAGTGCATGGAACATGTAGTTCCTCATTAACAAGAGTGGACCTTCCCCCAGCATCCTGTCCCAAGAGCTGCTCCCTCGCAGTGCCCAGTGTCCACTTGCTGAGGGCCCTGTTCATTCCTTGTTCACCTTCTCCATATTCTTTGAGCCAGTATTCATAGTACCAGGAGCTTCAGGCAGCCGGTCACATTGCAGTCATTACATTCAGTCAAGAAACAGCCAGAGATGCCTCTGTCAGCTCACTTTC
>NW_008437878.1:0-405 GCF_000622305.1 Nannospalax galili
CTCTCTCTCTCTCTCTCTCTCTCTCTCTCTCTCTTTCTCTCTCTCTCTCGGCCCCCTTTTTGAGCATGGAGTTTGCATGGGAGGCAAGGGTAGGAACAGGGGTTGGGGAACAGTCCCTGACAGGACTGAAGAGCGCCCCCTTGTGTAGCCATAAGCCGGGTAGTGTCCCATGTGCTGAGTCTGTAATTCCATCACTCAGAGCATTTGGTATCTCATGAGGACACTCAGGCCGTTCCGCACTGTCCCTTTTCTGATAATCATAAGCATTCTGCTGAGCCACTGGGCAGGTGCTCCTCGATTCTGTTGAAGATTGCTGTCACCAGGCCCCTCCAGCTGCAGGCAGAGCCATCTGGAATCAATGAGGCTTATCTTGCTGAAATGAAGTGTTAGGATGTGGTTGAGCCC
>NW_008437879.1:0-407 GCF_000622305.1 Nannospalax galili
TGTGTGTGTGTGTGTGTGTGTGTGTGTGTAATATAAAAACACTGCACATAATGTCACCAGTAATAAAACAGATGCTCTATATTTTTCACAAGAAAATAAATAGGCATGTACACACTACCTCTCAGTCATCAGGACAATATTTACTGATCCTTGACAGGCTCTATAAGGCCCCCTTTAGCTGGGCATAGACACTTACTAGGGAGCAATTATATGCTAAGTATCTTTGTTACATAACAGAATAGTAAAATAGATCTATTCTACTTTCCATTTCTGTTGATGTCCTAAGACGCCTGGTTTTAACATCTCTACATTTCAAGGGGAGGGTTAAGTCAACACAACACACTGGAATGAGTTAAGCAAAAACAGTTTTCACATTCGTAACCCTCCGTTGACACTGAAATTACGAG
>NW_008437880.1:0-408 GCF_000622305.1 Nannospalax galili
ACTGAAAAATGGTTAATGAAAATGTGGTACATCTACACAATGGAGTTCTACGCAGCAGTAAGAAAAAATGAAATTATGAAATTTTCACATAAATGGATGGAACTAGAGAGTGTTATACAAAGTGAAGTAACACAAATGCAGAATATCAAGGAATGTATGTTCTCCCTCATTTGAAGATTATAGCACCAATCACTTGTATGTGAGTATATAACTTCTGATTTAACACCAGGAGCCAGAAAAAAATGGAAATAATACATGGTGGTAAAGGAAAAGAAAGAACATGACAGTGGGAGAGTAGGGAACAGATGTTACCGGGGGGAGGTAGGAAAAGTGCAAGTATTCAGCAGGGAGGAGAGGAGGGAGGGACACATAAGGGGCCATGGTGTGTGGAGAGCAGGGAAGTCAGGA
>NW_008437881.1:0-408 GCF_000622305.1 Nannospalax galili
AAAATGATTTGGTTGGAGCTATGTGTTTGTGTGAGGCCGCCGGCAGTCGGACTCACTGGGTCAGATGACGGGATCCAAGCTATGCAAAGCCCTAGCGGACACTGGCTTCTAAGGTGTTTTGAGCAGGAAACCCACACAGTCTGTGTTGGTCCTGAAGAATAGCAACATAGTAGCAGGTGGGCTGCTGAGAATCAGAGACAGAACAGAGAGGGGACAGCAGTGGGTAGGTAAAAAGAAAGGGTACTAGGTGGTTAGTCTTGATTGGCTTGAGAAGCTAGGGGACTACCAAAGCATACCTCTGGGTGTGTCTGTGAGGACTTTTGAAGGGTTCACAGGGGACCCCCCACTCAAGGGAGTAAAACATGAAAAGGAGAGGACCTGCTAGCACAGGCCTGCTCTCTCTCTCTC
>NW_008437882.1:0-408 GCF_000622305.1 Nannospalax galili
TAGTGCTAATGGGGTCTATGGAGGCCAGCTCGTTCCCCAATTCCTTATGACTAAATGCTGACAGTCATTAAATACGTCACAATTACCTTTTATGGACAACTTGCTAAACTTCTGTACAAGTAGAACAGCCTGTAACTGGAACACCACCGCATGCCATTATCCCAACACTTTCCTTACAATCAGAAAGGGACTTTCATTAGTATCTAACTCCTGACTAAAAGAAGTTCTGAATAGATCTCGTGTCTACCATCAGCTTACACAGAATGACTGAGTTCCCAGCAAAGACAGGCTCATGACTGAACCATGAGCAAGCTCACTTAATAAGAAAAAGACAGACGTGCTTAACTTCCAGTCCTTCCTACTCAGAAGGAAAGAACTATCCAAGTGTCGTCCATGCACAGGATTAGA
>NW_008437883.1:0-409 GCF_000622305.1 Nannospalax galili
TTTTTTTTAAAGCCAAGTAAATCTCTTGCTGGCTGAGGGACAAAATATGACCTTAGCTATAGCCTGGGGTAAGAGCAGGGCCCTACAGGTGGGAGGGTGTAATGACAACATTCAAACAAACAGATGTGAGTGCCACATGAAGAACTGGGGAAAGACACCTGAGAGAGGTGACAGGGCTGAGGACCTCTGGGGTCTTGTACAGTGAACCCCACCTTGTACCTCCTTCTAGTCCCACCTGTGTCTGGTACGGTGTTCATTCATGGGGAGCTCTGCCACTCACCAATCAAGTTCCTTGGGGCAAATCATTTTGCTTCTGTGAGCCTCTGTCTCTTCATCTATAAAATGGGGACCATTTGCCTTGTGGTTCAACTATGAAGATCAAACAAGCTAATGGGTATGAGAAATTGAG
>NW_008437884.1:0-408 GCF_000622305.1 Nannospalax galili
GTGCTGGGACTCGAACCCAGGTCCTCTACAACAGCAGCCTGTGCTCTTAACTGCCAAACCATCTCTCCAGCCCCTATACTTTTTCCTTCTCTCCATAAAATCCATTCCACTGAGTACCTGTCATTCTTCTCCCTCTTAAATGCCCAAATCAGAGCAGAGCAAGCTGTTTCTCGTACTGCAAGATATTTTTAAATGCCTTCCTCATTGTGAGAAATGAGTGAAATGATGCAGCAGCAAGAATAGCACCAGGGGATTACTGAGCCAGTTTGGGAATGTGCATCTGACAATTGTCAAAACTAGATCAATATAAAACTCAGCATTTTAGGTCAACCACCCACATTTAATCCCTCTAACAGCAATAATGCATTGTCATCTTAGCTGGATTCTTATTCAAAAACAGTTGTTTGT
>NW_008437885.1:0-409 GCF_000622305.1 Nannospalax galili
CAAGCTCTGAGTTAAGGTTCAACCAACCCTTGGGGATCTAGGCTCTTAGCTTCAAGTTTACCAGGCATTTGGGTCCCGTTTCCCCACTGGGTGTGCAGGGAAGTCCGGGGAGACTCTCCCAAGAGGTAGCCGGAGCATGATCATGTGAGAGAGACCCTTCAGATTTCGGAGTGTTCAGAGACATGAGCCCAGGACTTTGTTCTAGAGACCCTAGACAGTCCTGTCACAGGGGTCGGGACTGGAGGTGGGCCCAGGGCAACATGGAGGCCCAGAGAAAAGAAACGGCACGACCTGGAAAAGAGGCAGGGTGTCCCTTTGTGGGGAGAGTAAGCAGAGGTGACTCTTCTGCCAAGGGGGCGTGGGTGTCCTGGGTGGGGCCCCACTGGAACCTGCTATTGGGACTCTTTAT
>NW_008437886.1:0-408 GCF_000622305.1 Nannospalax galili
AAAAAAAAGCATGGGTACATATATGAACACATGTATTAGTTACTTTTCTGTTGCTGTGGTAAGACACCATGACCAAAAGTGACTGGGAGGAAAAAGAACGTGTTTTGTCTTCAGATCCCAGAGGGGAGTCCATAGTGGAAGGACAGAGATGAGAAATCACATCTCCATCCACAGTCAGGAAGCAGAGAAAGGGAACTGGAAGTGGACCAAAGATATGAATTCCCAAAGCCTGACCCAAGTGACATAACTCCTCCCAGAAGGCCACACGTCCTAAACCTCTCCAAACAGCACCATTGGGAATCAAGTGCTCAAATACCTGAGCTTATGGAGGACATTTATCATTCAATCTACCACATTGTGTATGAATATATATTTCATCAGAATAAAAATATCAATTGGAAATATTTA
>NW_008437887.1:0-408 GCF_000622305.1 Nannospalax galili
CATGCAGGCAATATACACGTACACATAAAATAAAAATAATAAATAAAATTTTACAAAAAGAAAAATAAAGATAGTGTGTCTAGCCCATAGGCCATCAGGAGATTTTAGGTACTTTTGTTTTAAATCTTGGCTCTCTGGAGCAGTGGGGCAGAATGCTTCCACTGTAAGAATCTGCACAGTCATAGCCACAGACTACTTAAGTGTATTTTACATAAATATTTCAGAAGAAAAACCCCAACCTGGCATCCCCTGCTGATGTTGCAGAAATTATTTTTTGCAAGGAAGTCTCTGCGTGGTGCTATTTTAAACCAGGATCTGCTGGCTGTGGGAATGGTGTAGGTGGTTTTTTATCTTACTCCTCTTGAAAATGTGTTGATTGATTTTTATTTTTTTAAGTGTGTGTGTGTT
>NW_008437888.1:0-408 GCF_000622305.1 Nannospalax galili
CCCCGGCCACCCATGGACCAGATGGGATGGCGCCCCCAAGCCACCTTCCTTGAACTGGGCCTTCCCAGCCATCCCAGAGCCGGTTGTGGTGCACAGCCAACGGTGGGTTCACTTTTTTTAAAATGAGCCCCATGGCTGCCGCTGGTCTCTGTCCAGGGGGCCCATCTGGCACCAGGATTTCGCGAGGGCCCAGGACTCACACACACCTTAGTTCATGGTGGGTCGGGTGGGTACTTTCACCGCCGACCCCGTGCACTCCGCTCCACCCGCCCTTCTGAAAAAGGCATCTATGAGTCCTCTTTTCATGAGTCCCGGGAGGCCCTGAAGCTGTCCAGGGCATGCCCTAGGTGCCGCTTCTTACTTTGGCTGCTTTTGGTTTCAGTTCTGTTGCATTTCTGCATTCTTCCT
>NW_008437889.1:0-409 GCF_000622305.1 Nannospalax galili
TGACAGGCGGACCTCTGCACGTGCTCCCCGTGGTGAGCAGCCACTGGTCCTGACATTCAGCCACCAGCTAAACCTTACAGGGTTTATCTGTGAAGAGGTCAGAATCGCTGGGGGCGTCTTGTCCCTCAATAATGCTGTTCTGCAACTGTTCCCCAGCAATACCCCCCCCCAGGGCTGACAGGAGGAGGCAGAGGACAGTGAGGAGAGGAAGACCGGTGAGGGCCCTGCTGCACGCCCACTAGGCCCACTGTAGCTGGACTCCATGACGACCTCTTCTAAGCCCCACAGGACCACGCGGTAACCAGGCTGCACACAGCCCTGTAGGAGAGGTGATGGCCCAGAGCCCAGGAGGAGGACGGTTTCCAGCTGGATGAACCACTGGTATAGAACCACAGCCTCGGTGGGGAGG
>NW_008437890.1:0-409 GCF_000622305.1 Nannospalax galili
ACTGCTGGACCACCTTCCAAGATCAGAGCAAGTCTTGTTTACTCTTTTAACTTAATATTTTCCCTTAGAGATTTAAGCACATAATTCTCTACCAGTCAACTATCCAATCTGCATCAAGTCAAGTGAATTTTCTTCTGAACTGTTGGCTTTCATGACTTTTCTCAAGCTTTACAAGTCAGGTGGTGACAAAAATTTCCAAATGTAATAAAATTGACTTAAAGATGAAAAAAGATGATTTTTACTGATAATATTTTTAAGTAGAAGTATATATGCATGCATTCTCAAATATATGTTATATATATATATATAGAGAGAGAGAGAGAGAGAGAAGGCATAAATACTCAAGTTCACTATAAAGTCCACTATCGATAATTGTAGTAATCAACAGTTGTTTGATAGATAAGAAAGA
>NW_008437891.1:0-409 GCF_000622305.1 Nannospalax galili
ATGCCCCACTGTGTCATCACAGTGCTCCAATGTGCTATTACAATGTTTCTTATGGCACCACAGTGCTCAGTGTACCATAACAATGCACAAATGTGACACAACCATGGTCCAATTTGACATCACAGTGCTCCAAACTGTTAAGGGTATGCTCCTGTGTGAAATCACAATTCTCCACTATGTCACCACAATGCTCAAAAGTGACATCCCAGTGCTCAGGTGCCAACACAATGCTCCAATGGTCATAACAATGACCCAATGTGCCATCACAATGCTTCAAATTTGTTTTCAAAATGCTCCATTGTGACATCACAGTGCTTAGTATTCCATCACAATCCAGCAATGTGTCATCACAATACTGCAATATGTCATAACCATGCTCACTGTGCCATCACAATGCCACCATGTGACA
>NW_008437892.1:0-409 GCF_000622305.1 Nannospalax galili
TAAAAATAATAAAAATAATAGTAAAAAAACATTTTTAAAAAAGGAAAAGGGATTTTTTAAAGCGTTTCTCTTGGATGTGCTCAAAAGAAATTGATAAAGATTAAAAAGAAAGGGATAATAGAATATAAAATGCTTTGAAAATCGGTGCTTCATATTCAGTTTGAGTTCTTGTTATTCAAAATGAAAGCTCAGGGGACTGGAGAGACAGCTCAGCTCAGCAGTTAAGAGCACTGACTGCTCTTCCAGGGGTCCTGGGTTCAGGTAAAGTTGCTTGCCACCAAGTCTAATGACCTGAGTTCAATCTCTAGGATCCACAGGGTAGAAGGAAAGCACTCCCACAAGTTTCTCTCACTTATGTTGGGCGTATTTTAAATATCAGGTGGATGCTAGCAATAACTTTTACCTAATA
>NW_008437893.1:0-409 GCF_000622305.1 Nannospalax galili
TTGCTGGGATGCACTGCATGCCTCTGAACTATGAACCAAAATAAGCCCTTCCTCAAGTTGCTTTTTGTCAGGTAGTCATAGTAACAAGAAAAGAACTAACATAGCCCTTCAAAAATATTCAAAGTATTGGCCTTCAAAAATACTCCTTTTGCCCTCTCTTTCCTTCTAACCTCTATATCTTCAAGGAGCCTATCAACCACCTCAAATCCTGTTCTATCCCCCACTTGCAAACTATGTTAGTTTTGGGCTGGCAAGATGGCTCAGTGGGTAAAGGCACTTGCTACCAAGCTTGTCCACCTGAGTTTGACTTCTGGGACGCACACAGTAAAAGCAGATAACCAGCTCCTGAAAATTGTCCTCTGAGCACCACACATGTTAAGGCACACATGCATGTACATACATACAAACA
>NW_008437894.1:0-407 GCF_000622305.1 Nannospalax galili
CCTTCCTTCCTTCCTTCCTTCCTTCCTTCCTTCCTTCCTTCCTTCCTGTCATGTATACCATGGTGGCCACAAACTTGCTAAGTAGCTGATGATGACATTGAACTTCTGAGCCTCCTGCCTTTCCCTCCCAAGTGTTGGAATTGTGGGCATGAGCCACCTTGCCTGGTTTATGTGGGGCTGGGGATTGAACTCAGGGCTTCGTGCAATGCCAGGTAAGCACTCTGCCAGCTGAGCCCTGGCCAGTGCTTGTTTCTTTCATTGATGTCACATCAGTGGTGATAGCAGAAAGCAGGATTATTGAGCATTTCAATCCTGATATGTTCACTTACCAGTTTTAAGATTTATGCCTGGCTAATTAAACAAATTTTGGCCTTGTTTTCCTCACATCTAAACTTTCAATCATAAGA
>NW_008437895.1:0-409 GCF_000622305.1 Nannospalax galili
CCTGCTATGTTAGCTTAGGTTGACCTTGTAATTGTGATCCTTCTTACCCCAATTTCCTCAGTGTTTAGAATACAGGTATTATGTTTAGTCATACCTTCAATATTTTAAGTGTTTTATAAGCTGGTAAAATTTACACGTTATGCAGAGTAGAAATAGAGCCAAACTGTACACAGTTAAGAAATAGCACAGCTGGAGGGTGGGTTCCAATCTCCATCTGCATAGTGGCTGGGATCTCAGCAGACTGCCAGAGAGTGCCTGTTCCCACCTCCTCCTGGCATAGGGGCTGAGAACTCAGGGGACTGCCAGAGAGCTCCTGGATCCTGCCTCCATGTGGTGGTGAGCTTTCCTTAATAGCTCAGTAACCAACCTCCTAACTGGGATTGTGTGAGGGCCCTCCCAAGACCCTGGG
>NW_008437896.1:0-409 GCF_000622305.1 Nannospalax galili
TGAATTTCAATGCATCTACCATACACACAAAGTAGCTTCTTTTTGCGATAGATGGAGACTCTTACAAAGTTCTACAACTGGTCAAATGCAGAGTAAAAGAGACTGTGAGGTACCCAACCCTAAGTGACACATCTGCAATGCAACCTCTATACCCAAAGCTCAGATAACATGGCATAAGATGGGGTAGAAAAAATGTGAGAGCCAGAGGCACAAGATACTTGCTGCTAGCTAATGCATTCCTGACATAATAGGGAAGGTGAACCAGTAAAATCTCTATAGCAACATAGTCAAAATGTGAATAATTTTAAAACCAGTTGACAAGTCAAAGTGGATGGGAGGAATATCACGGGGGTCCCATCTCTAGATGAAAAGCTATCGGTAATCAATGGATGTGGAGGGAGGGAGAATC
>NW_008437897.1:0-409 GCF_000622305.1 Nannospalax galili
AGCCACAAGCACTCTGCCTACTGACAAGCACTCTACCCACTGAGCTACAAGCACTCTATCTACTCAGCCACAAGTACTATGTACTGAGCTACAGGCACTGTACCAATTAAGCCACACAAGCACTCTGCCCACTGAGCTACAAGCACTCCACCCACTGAGCTACAAGCACTCTATCCCCTGAGAGACAAGCGCTCTACCCACTGAGCCACAAGCACTCTGAACACTGAGCCACAAGCACTCCACCCACTGAGCTACAAGGACTCTATCCACTGAGCTACAAGCACTCTGCCCATTGAGCTACAAGCACTGTATCCACTGAGCCACAAGCACTAGGTACTGAGATACAGGTATTGTAACCCTGAGCCACAAGCACTCTGCCTACTGACAAGCACTCTACCCACTGAGCTAC
>NW_008437898.1:0-409 GCF_000622305.1 Nannospalax galili
TAGTCACTTAGGCATGTTCAGTGTTGAAATGAATGCCAGCATTCTCTACATTGTTGTCCATCCGCTGTTGCTGCCTGTGGGGATGGGGAGTGGGAGTTGCCACACAGTGAATGGCCGATGTACACTGGATGAACTGCGAAAAAAAGAAAAGAGCCCTCTGTTATTTTAGGTTACTGACTTCAACATTTTTACCTCAAACACATTATAAAAATGCAAAAAGCAATCTCATCCATTTCCTTCTGACCAGGACATCAAGAGAATCGATCATTGGAATCCAGAGATAAAAGGAGGCTAGTTAAATAAATGATGTGATTGTCCTTACTGGGAATCTAAAGAAAGAACTTTGGATATAGTTCTAATGCGGAAACTTGCTGCACTGATGAAACCTAAATCAGGAATATGCCTTTCT
>NW_008437899.1:0-409 GCF_000622305.1 Nannospalax galili
GAAAGAGGCTGTCAGCCCCAGAAAGAGGCTGGCGGGTGTTGCAAGATCAGGGAATCAGAGAGAGGTGAGGGCGGGGCTGAGTCCAGAAGCAGTACTCCTGGCCCCCAAGGAAGGCACCAAGCCAGTCGGGGTGAACAGGGTCAGGAATTAGCACTGGCTCCCCAGGTGTCTGGGGCCCCAAGACTAGCAATGGCACAGCGCCCAAGCTAGGAGTAGAGAACAGCAGGGGAGATGGAAGGGTGAGTGTGGTTGGCGGAGTCAAGGAGTGGAGGGCTGCACGGGTAGACTTACCCCAAGAGAGGTCTGAGGGCGGGCGAGCGGGCCAGGAGAGTTAGCTAGTGGTGAAGGTCCGGGAAGTAGGGAGAGGTGAGGGCGGGGCCAGGTCCCGCGGAAGCAGTGCTCCTGGGGC
>NW_008437900.1:0-409 GCF_000622305.1 Nannospalax galili
AGGGGGGATGGAAAGATTGTAAGATCTGGGAGTGGTAGATGACCATAAGGAAACAGTCCTCCAGACTTCTGGGAAGTTGTTCATATGAATTTACATGCAATGGTGACAGCATGCACAAGACCCATGCAAACTCAAACAAAGATGGAAATGGATATGAAGCCCCAGCCTTAGATAAGGAATTATTGGCAGCTGATCAATCCTGGGTGAGGGAGAGTCAATTGTCTTTAAGGAAGTGATGCTCTATGGGCTGACCAGGTTGCAGTGGCCATCAAGGCACACTCGGGGACAAAAACTTGACTTGATAGGCATTGATATATCCTACAGAATGCATGAAATTTGGTGGGGTGTTATGGGATGGATGAAGATAGGGGACTCAAATCTAATTAAGATGTATGAAACTCATAAAAAA
>NW_008437901.1:0-409 GCF_000622305.1 Nannospalax galili
ATTTATTTATTTATTTATTTAATTTGAGATGAAGGTCTCTTTGTGCTTCCCAGGCTGGTCCTGAACTCCTTCCTACCTTCAAATGATCCTTCTGCCTCAGCCTCTTCAGGCTGAGGACTACAGGTATGTACCACCACACTCAGCCTGTGCAATTTCATAACAAAGAAGGGCCTAGAGGTGAGGAGATGGCTCAGTTGATAAGAGTGTTTGCTCTGCAAGCATGAGGCCCTGAGTTCAAATCCCCAGCACCCATGTAAAAGGCTAAGCATGACTGCAGGGCCTGTAACCCCAGCACTAGAGGCAGAGGCAGGAAGATTCTCAAGAGCTCACTGGCCAGCCAGCCAATCAGAGACTCTGCCTCAAAGCAATGAGGCAGAGTGATAAAGGAAGACATTTAACATCCTGCTCT
>NW_008437902.1:0-409 GCF_000622305.1 Nannospalax galili
ACACATTGGGCATTGTGATGTCACACTGAGCAATGTGATTTCACATTGGACCATTGCGATGGCACACTGAGCACTGTGATGATATAGGAGGGCATTGTGAGGGGATATTGAGCACTGTTATTTCACATTCAGCATTGTGATGACACAATGGAGCACTGTGATGACACATTGCTGCATTGGGATGGGACACTGAGCATTTTGATGTCACAATGGAGCATTTTGAAAACACACTGGAGCATTGTGATGGCATATTGGAGCACTGTGATGACACTTGGAGCATTGTGATGTCACATTGTGGCATTGTGATGGCACACTGAGCATTCGATGACATAGGAGAACATTGTGAGGGGACATTGAACACTGTGATTTCACATTAACCTTTGTGATGACACAATGGAGCATTGTGATG
>NW_008437903.1:0-409 GCF_000622305.1 Nannospalax galili
CATCTCTCCAGCCCCTAATTCCATTCTTCAGAGGCCTTTTCTCTTTCTTAATAAACTATTTCTGTCCCTATCCACATGTCCCTGATTCAATTCTTTGTTCGGTGACACAAGACCTGGGAATTTCAGAGGCTGCCATCCACACTATCTGGACTTCCATCCACACTGTGACAGGGTGACCATGAAGGCCATCTCAGGCCACGTGCTTCAGTCCTGCTCTGTATTTCTGTTTTTGTTACCTCAACTGCTACCCCTTTTTTTCAAACCTGGTCCAAATTCCCAGTCTAACACTCACTACCTGAGATGGGAAGGGAGTTGGAGAATAAAGTCTATAGGACTGGCATTGTGTGAGCCAGAGCAAGTCAGGGAGACTTTAACCAGCTTCATTCCTCCATAAGATAATTCACACACA
>NW_008437904.1:0-409 GCF_000622305.1 Nannospalax galili
TCAGCCAGGGTGGTGGACATACGAGCCAGGCTGAAGCGTGCTGTCCACGTAGGCTGTGTAGACAGGGGCAGGAGGGCAGGAAGGGACAGGATAGCATCCCCCAATCTTGCCTGAAGAATCAAGGTCCACTTGGGAAGTGACACTCTGTGCAGAGGAGTGTGATGGGATGACCATCAGTGTACGCTACCATGTTGGTCTGTGCAGTGGCCTGGGCAAGGCTCCTCAGGACATGGAACACCCAAACAGCTGGGGTGAGCAGTCTCTGCCCCCAGGTCCTGCTGGTCTCTGGGTCCTCAGCGTCTGCTTCTACAGGGTGACCCTTCACTTCCCTCACCCGGGATCCTGAGCCCTGGACCGCGTACTGCAGGCCAGCTGAGAGCCACAGCATCCTCCACTGCCCAACACCCAG
>NW_008437905.1:0-409 GCF_000622305.1 Nannospalax galili
CACTGGCTGCTCTTGCAGAGGATCCAGGTTCAGTTCCCAGCACCCACATAGGAGCTAACAGCTATCCATAACTCCAGTTTCAGGGGATCCAATGCCCTCTTAAGACCTCCAGAGGTATTGTATGCACATGATGCCTTTACATACATGCAGGCAAAACACTCATACGTATAAAATAAAAATAATAAGTATAATCTACTAAGTCATAAAGAACACAGTAAGATTGCACGTAATATGCACCACAGTGCTAATGCCACATAGAAGATACTCAATAAATCATCTTCATGTAAATCAGATTTTTATCTTCATTGTGTGTTTTAGCAAAGAGAGAAACAACAACATTACAACTAATCCCAGTTCTTTAAAACTAGTAATCTCTGCACACAGAGAATACAATGCCATTCATTCCTTA
>NW_008437906.1:0-409 GCF_000622305.1 Nannospalax galili
TAATCACCCGCTCACGGGCGACCTCTAGGGCCTGGCTCCCTGATTGCTTGTGATTGCGCTTGAACTTACTTAAGTCCTTGTGAAAAACTTCACCAGAGCACAGGGCTGATACCAGGTTGTCAAACTCACCGCCCTCCTCCAGCGCACTATCCCCCAGGACCTTCCTTTGCCATTGCCATCTCTCCTCATGCTGCTCCTTCAACTGGGGTTGAAGAGAGAAGCCCTGCCAGGGACACAGGCAAGATGCCTGCAGCCCTCTTGGTCCCTGGACAGTCTAATTGACACCTACCACTGCCCACCGCCCTGACTTTTCGGGAGTTTGGTGGAAATGTTGGCTCTCCAGCCCCACCCCAGGTCTTCTGAATAATCATCTAAATGTTAAAAGGAACGCCCACATGTGGGGTCCATA
>NW_008437907.1:0-408 GCF_000622305.1 Nannospalax galili
GCTACAGGGAGACCCTGTCTCAAAAAGACCAAACAAAAATAAATAAATAAAATTTGAAAAATAATTATGTAAGTAAAGAAATATGTTACAAACAAAAATTAGTATATCCAAAACCAAACAAAAACTTTAAGGAGCTGGGAGATGGGTAATGTTTCAGTCACTTGTGATGGTAACAGTGGGAGTGTGAGGCAGGAGGATTACAAACTTCATGGTAGCCTAGGTTACACAGTGGTTTCCAGGCCAAATTTGGCCTAGACCCTTTATCACAACAAAATCAAACAGAACAAGAATGTGGGCCAGAGAGGGCTAGAGAGCGAGTGCTGGAGACAGGGGACATTCCAGGACAGTGGAGGCCAATGGAAATCAAGAGTGGAGGGGCAAGAGCAGAGGAGGCAGGGATGACAGAGG
>NW_008437908.1:0-409 GCF_000622305.1 Nannospalax galili
TCTATCTATCTATCTCTTGCTGCTACCACTCCCTTTATGCAGGTCTTCCTGGAAGATGCCTCACAGCTCTGGCAGCATGGATCTATTCTTGGGGTTTCCATTGCCAACCAGGGTTCACCTTCACAACTTCACGCAAAGGCCTATTAGTGCCTTCTCTATGCAGAAGAATCCCTGCTGCCCACTGCCTGGCCTCCCAGGTTCTCTGAAACTGAAGAGGAACAATTGATGACCCCTTGACTGTCACATCTTTCATGCCTCTAAAGCCAGCACCAGGTGAACGACACTGTCAAATTTCACTGTGATTTTGGGATGGACTCCAGCCTGCTTTATCCACTGTAAAAGTTTTTCTCTTCAGTGGCCCTGTAGCATTTTCCTTTCATGAGTTGGAGGCTTATCTGGATGTGGTCTT
>NW_008437909.1:0-409 GCF_000622305.1 Nannospalax galili
TTATAATATAAACATTCTCCTTAATATAAGTCAATCCTTTGGGACAGGTATCTGGTGTTAGAAATCACTTGATGAAACACAGAAACAGGGAAATAAGTCTGGGTGTAGTGGTGGCCCACACCTTTAATCTCAGCACATGGGAGGCAGAGGCAGGAAGAGCTCTATGAGATAAGGCCCAGCCTGGTCTGCATAGTGAGTTCCAGGATAGCTGAGTTACATGGAAACCCTGTTTCAAAAAGACAGAAAAAAAAAAAAAGAAAGAAAAAAGGGAAAAAAGGGGGGGGGCTGTAGAGATGACTCAGCCGTTAAGAGCACTGGCTGCTCTTTCAGAGGACCTAAGTTAGATTCCCAGCACCTACATGGTGGCTAACAACCCTCTGTAACTCCATTTCCAGGGGATCTGACACCC
>NW_008437910.1:0-409 GCF_000622305.1 Nannospalax galili
GCTGAGGGATGCCTGAAAGATGGTGCAGCACACTATTCAACCCAGGCATTATAAACATCCTTCTCCCTCAAAATGTGGTAAAAATCGGCAGTTGAAATGAAGTCTCCTAGGGCCAGCAGAGCCTGGCAAGCCACTGTTTTATACAACATGGTGTGCCTTAGAGCAGGATGTAGCCTGGTCCCAGCAAATAAACTTGATGGTTCCCTGCTTGGAATTTTACTTGTGTGAAAGAAGAGAGAGAAAAAAAGCAGGCACAGTCTGATCTGGTGTACAGTTCTCTCATCTGTCCATAAAGATATGATTCATTTGGTTGGCTTCTAAACCTTATGGAAAATTTTGACCTTAATTTTATTCCAATATGCCACACTCTAAATGATCCTAGTGTCCATGAATGTTGCACATACAAATT
>NW_008437911.1:0-409 GCF_000622305.1 Nannospalax galili
TGGTACATTTTGAAGTCATATTGTAACATTGTGATGGCATCATGGAGCATTTTAACGTCACATGGGGGAAAGTGAGGGGTCATTGAGAACCGTGTTTGCAAATTGAACATGATGACGAGATACTCAATCATGGTAATGACACAATAGCCCATAGTGATGTAACCATGAGCATTGTGATGTTACATTGGAACACTGTGAAATCATATTGTAATATTGTGATGGCACATTAGAGCCATATAATGGCACATAGGGCGATAGTGAGGGCACACTGGAGCATTGTGATGTCAAAATGACACATTGTGAAGTGATATTGTAACATTGTAATGGCACCATCGAACATTGTGCAGCCACAACGGAGCATTTTGAAGTCATATTGTAACGTGATGGCACCATGGAACATTGTAATGAC
>NW_008437912.1:0-409 GCF_000622305.1 Nannospalax galili
TTTTTTTTTTTTGCTTATTTATGTGTGTTTGGTATATGTACTTGCAAATGTGTGGAGGGTGTGTATGTGTGAATGTATGTGTGTGCATGGGGAAGTCCAAAGTTGATGTCAAGTCTTTATCACACCCCACCTTCTGGATTGAGTGCATTGAGAGCTTTCTGGTTTGGCTAGTTCTAGGTATCCAGCTTGCCCTGGGGAGCCCCTGTCTCTGCTTTCAGAGCACTAGGATTGCAGGCTACCAAACCTACCCTGCACTTTGATAGATAAAGTAGTCTATGGATGAATCTGGTTGATCCAGAGAAAGCAGCAGGACACAGATAAAACTCCATTGGAATAGAGTTTATTAGTAAAGGAACATACGGGACAGATTCCCTTTCGGGCAGGGAAAATGTCTGCCCAGGTCGTGAGC
>NW_008437913.1:0-409 GCF_000622305.1 Nannospalax galili
GCTTCCTGTTTCATGTTATTTACCTTTAAAATATCTTAAAGTGTTATTAATATGTCTATAATGTAATATTTTCTAAAATGTACTTACTAGTCTCTGCCAGCAGATTTTTATATTCTTCATTCAATTTCTTGTGGGTTTTTAACTCTCTTCTCATCAATAAACAATATACAGGAACAGAACATCTAAACTAACTGTAAATTTGGGGAACTGAGAAAACAGAGCCTACATAAGGGGTTAGAGAGAACACGTTTCCTAAGTTTGACAGTGTAGCTCAATCTTTGGTGAGGCACATTCCCATGTATCCTCAACTTACTTTAAAAACATGTTTACTCTGGGGTGGTGACACATATCCTCAATACCAGCACTCTGAAGACAGAGGCAGGTGAATATCTATGAGTCTGAGGCTGGC
>NW_008437914.1:0-409 GCF_000622305.1 Nannospalax galili
ACTGAAAACAGCAGTTCTGATATCCCTGTCTTGCAGAACACTGCAGGGCTAGCAAGAGGGAAGCAGCCAGGTCCAAAGTTTAAGCTTCTCGGTCTGAGGGAAAGCATCTTGGTCAACAGCCCTTAGCTGAACAGATTACTCAGCTATCACTAGCTAAAAGATTAGGCCAGTTAAAGGTCTACTTCTGGGTTAAAAGCTAAAAGTTTACTATGCTTTTAGCCTCAAGAAAGAAAACGTTGTGACCAATAAATTACCAGATGGACACTGGTAAACACTTAAGCATCCTGCTTTACAAACAGCCCCTAGCTGGCACTAACTAAAAAAGCTGTATGTCCTGTTTCCTGTCTAATTGTGACCTAATCTTTGTATGTAACTGCCAAACCCCACATGACTGCCAGTTCCTTGTAAT
>NW_008437915.1:0-404 GCF_000622305.1 Nannospalax galili
CACACACACACACACACACACACACACACTAAATGAGGAAACTTTTTAAAAAAGTGTTCTATCTTGGGTAAAGAGTTAAGATCACCCTAGTTCTTTTCTATGGCCTCTAGAATGAAGAGCCCCCAACACAGCCTTCTCTCTTGTTTTCTATCACATGAACACTTACTTAGCCACCAGCAGAAGTCAGACCTCCGCATACTGTGCCCCCCGTCAGCAGGAATCCCACTGGAAACCCTTCTCGGTATTTGTGAGATGGCTCAGGGGTTCCCATTTGTGAGGTGTTGGGTATGAAGTGCCCCTCACACAAGGCTCCTGTGCTAAAACTCCTCTGAAAACACCCACATAGACACACACACAGAAGTGTGTCTCCTAGGCAACTCTAAATCCTGTCAAGCTGATAACAA
>NW_008437916.1:0-409 GCF_000622305.1 Nannospalax galili
AACAAAACCAAGCCTTACCTTTTTTTGCCCAAGCAGTGCCAGGGACTGAGCCCAGGGACTCATGCAGGGTAAGCAAGCACTGTGCTGAGTTATGCTCCCACCCACACCAAAATGTCTTATAGGAATTTCATGAATTAGCACTGAAAATATAAGCAAAACCCAACTAATGATGGTCATACAGCATTACCATCTTTTACATGCATACCTATTACATAAGTTGAACTGAAAACATTCTTTTGAGAATGTCATAAATTAGAAGCCAGCACACCTTTTCTAGAAGTGAAATTTTCTTTTCTAGATAGTAAATATTTTAAGTTTTTCAGACCAGAGTCTTCACTAAAACTATTCAACCCTGCTATTGTAGCACAAAAGCAACTCATATTATCTAAACAAATGACTATGACTTTTT
>NW_008437917.1:0-409 GCF_000622305.1 Nannospalax galili
TTCACCTGTTGATGGGCAAATATTTCTTTGAAAAAACAATGTCAAATCTTTTGGGTAAGCACCCAGAAATGGAATTTCTTCTGGGTCATATGATAATTCTATTTTTAGTTTTTGAGGATCTCTACTTGTCTCTGTAATGGATATGCTAATTAGATACCCACTAGCACTCTGCTGAGGTTGGCTTTTCTCCATATGCATAGTTGCTGAATATCCTAGCCTGGTAAGAGACCCCAGGCTACCCTTGTGACATGTTGCCTTTGGAGAACCTCAGTCCCCCGCCTCCCGCGAAGGGTTGTGAGGTGTGAGATTGTTCCAGCAGAAATCTCTGGATCTTCTGGTCTCTGTTCTCAGTCTTGAGTAAGACTTTATCATACATCTCCTAAGAAGAAACAATGTCAGAAACAGAACT
>NW_008437918.1:0-409 GCF_000622305.1 Nannospalax galili
AAAAAAAAATCTATGTGCACACACACGCACACACACATACACACACACCACACCCCTACGGCAGCATTATTCTATGATAGCTAAAAAACAGAAATAACCCAGCCATCACTGATAAAAGGACAAATGACATTTGACCTACCCACACAGTGGAATGCTGGGTATTCATTGTGGTGGTTTGAATGATAATGACCCTCATAGGCTCCTAGTATTTGAACACTTGGTCCCCATTTGATGGCACTCTTTGGGGAGTGCCATGGAACCATGTGGCCATGCTGAAGGAAGCACATCACTGGGGTGGACAGGCTTTGAGAGCACGTAGAAAATTCCATTTCCAGTTTGTCTCTCTCTGGTTCCTGTGCCTGCTTAAAGATGTG
Source organism: Nannospalax galili (assembly GCF_000622305.1). Classification (NCBI taxonomy): domain Eukaryota; kingdom Metazoa; phylum Chordata; class Mammalia; order Rodentia; family Spalacidae; genus Nannospalax; species Nannospalax galili. The sequence goes on from NW_008437918.1 coordinate 375, forward strand.
AGCTCTTGGGTTTCTGCTCTGGCTGTCCTCTGCCA
>NW_008437919.1:0-409 GCF_000622305.1 Nannospalax galili
AAAAAAAAACATGTATCAAGTTGGGGAAAGTAAATAGAAAGTCTCAAAATAGAGAGAAATGGAAAATAACAGAAAAACTAGTCAAGGATGGGCGGCTAGGCAAGTAGCAACAAACATAGAATTGAAATACAAGAAAGAAAAAAATCAGCATCTCAGAATACCTGTTAGAAAAATATAGGATGAAAGATATATGAAGCATGATAAAAACACAAAGGCACCCAGGCGTATCATATTTGAGTGTCAGAAGGCCAAAGATAAAGAACAGATCTTGAAATGAGTCAGAGAATGAAAACACCTCACCAACAGAAAAGCAAGAAAGAGAATCAAAGCAGACTGTGTGAAGAGAGGGAACTCCGTTTATGTACAGAAATCTTTTTTTGTTTTTGGTCTTTTTGAGACAGGGTCTCCC
>NW_008437920.1:0-409 GCF_000622305.1 Nannospalax galili
ATTCAATTTTTAATAATTGACTATATTACTATTTTAAATTAGAATATGTTCACATGTATTTTAAACAATTATGTTTAGTCTCACTTTTAACAAGTAACTTTTCTGTATTTGTTTCTTTCATTAAGTGTCAAATATTAGAATTAGCAAGGAAAGTGGATATTAATAATGCTTTTTAATATTTCTAGTTGTGTTATAACTTTTCTGTTTTCTCTATATGATGGAAATATGGAATGACAATTACTTTCTTTAGATTTATGTAGTCATGCATTGTTTTATGGGAGGGCTTTTCTTATGCATAGTCATTTAATTGGTAATAGTTTCTTCATTAGGAGATGCTGCCTTTTTTAAAGATTGAGAATTTAAGATTTTACATTAAATTTCTGCTTTACTGTATTTTCTGTTCTGTTTA
>NW_008437921.1:0-409 GCF_000622305.1 Nannospalax galili
GGTATAAAAAGACTCAGCCAAGGAATCAGGCTGGCAAATCAGTTTCAAGTCCACTCCCTTGCTGCTGGAAGCTGCTTTGCTACCTCCGTACAGCTTTGTATCACCTTCTTCCTCTATTCTTGCTTCTCATTGTTTGTGATTGAAAGACAGTGAACCTGGGGGCTACTGACTCAGAGTAACTTTGGTGACCATTGAGTTTCTGAGACCCTAGTCTTCTGGGTCCACCTGAGCCAAGGGATACACCTCCCCCCAAAGAACCCTGCAACAGTATGGTCTCAGAGCAGTCTTGCACATCTGGTGAACGTTGCCTTTTAGTGGATTCCAGATCCAATCAAGTTGACAAGAGTAACCATCACAAGAATGAAAGCTTCATTGTTACACTGGGGGGGGGGGGGGGGGGGGGTTTGGG
>NW_008437922.1:0-409 GCF_000622305.1 Nannospalax galili
TGGTCTACATAGAAAGTTCCAGGCTAGCTGGGGCTACAGGGAGACCCTGTCTCAAAAAGACAGGGAAAAAAAATGAGTGTGTGGAATCAGGAGTTCTTTCTACTGTGTGGGTCTCATGAATCAAACTCAGAGTCATCTTGCCTGCTCCGCCTCTCACCTTTTAATCACCATGTGTTGGCCTAAACCCTAGGCCAGTAAATATCTGCCATAAATAGACAGTAAAGATTTATATGTCATGGACCATCTGCTCTTTGTTGTAATTGCTTATCAGACAGTACAGCACAGTCAACCACAGACAACAGGTAATAAGCATTTATCCGTGGACACTGACATGGACACATCACACATTATTATTATGATTTTTTTTTTCAGAATTACTTAAAAGAGCCAAAAGCAACACAAAGCAAAA
>NW_008437923.1:0-409 GCF_000622305.1 Nannospalax galili
ACTGTAAATGTCCCTCATGACTCTTCCCATTCAATACTTGACTCATCTCTCTTTCTGACATTCAGCCATTCAGAATGCTTTGGGAAAGTGGGTGACTCCACATTATTTCCTGTATTGTTTCTATAAGGACTTTCAGAATGATAATAGGTTTGTTTGTTTGTTAGTTTGTTGTCTTTTTGAGACAGGGCCTTTCCGTAGCCCAAGCTGGCCTGGAACTTGCTATGTAGACCTGCAGACCAGCCTTGCCTTGAACTCATAGAAATCTGCCTGCCTTTCCCTCCTGAGTGCTGGGATTAAAGGTCTGTGCCACAATGCCAGGGTTATTATAGACATATTTTTAAAGTTTACCACTGAAATAATTTTATACACCATATTTTATCTCATGTGCCACTTCTGAGTGCCTATAGTA
>NW_008437924.1:0-409 GCF_000622305.1 Nannospalax galili
AACTCACTATGTAGACCAGGCTGGCCTGGAACTCACAGAGATCCACCTGCTCTGCCTCCTGAGTGCTGGGACTAAAGGCACGTGCCACCACGCCTGCTGTTTCTTCTTATTTTTTTTAAGGCAGGGTCTCCCTGTACCCCAGCTGGCCTGGAACTTGCTAAGTAAACCAGGCTGGACTGGTTCTCACAGAGATCTGCCTGCCTTTGCCTCCAGAGTGCTGGGATTAGAGGTGCATGCCACTACATCTGGCTCTCTACCTTGTTTTTTTGAGACAGGGTCTTTCACTGCCTTGAACTCACCAAATAGGCAAAACTGGTTGGCCAGGAGCACCAATTATCTGCCTGTGTCCTGTTCCGTAGTTATGGGGATTATAAGCACATGTTACCAAACCAGTTCTTTTTTTTTTTTT
>NW_008437925.1:0-408 GCF_000622305.1 Nannospalax galili
TCTGCAAGAGCAGCCAGTGCTCTTAACTGCTGAGCCATCTCTCCAGCCCGGCACCATGTTGTTTTGCTTCAACGTGGTTGTGCGGTGGGAAAGCAGGTGTGTCTGTCCTCAGGGTTCTAGGCTGCAGTTCACTACCTGGGACAGCAGCTCAGAGGCCAGGGGCTGCGAGGACACAGGGCTGTCAGCAGTGGCTCCTTTCTGTCCAGTGCACTCCAGATTCAGACCCTGTCGCCCTGTCTGTTTCCTGCCTTGTCGAAGCAACACCAAGCGACGGGCAGGCCCCGTGTCACTTCCTGCAGATGGGAGACTGTGACACGGAGACTGGAGAAGCAGCCTAGCTATGGCTGATCTGAGGGGTCACCCCAAGGTGTCTGCCTTTTCCTACCAGCTTAGATGGTATGGTGGGGT
>NW_008437926.1:0-409 GCF_000622305.1 Nannospalax galili
TAATAAGGCAAAAAGGAAAGAAAAATTTTAAGTGTTTCAGATTATTAAAAAATTTTTTATTGTAGTGTATATCTGGTTAACATGTGTGAGTGGATGCTTACCTGCCACAGCATGATATTAAAACATGTTTTAAGAAGGAAATGATTCTCTGCCGTTCTGTAGTAGCTTTTCATATGTGTGTTAACAAGTGTCCACTTGATGATTATTAGAGTTTCTACTGTTCATGTGGGTACAGAATTTGTAAGCTATAAGAAGATATGTGTGATACTCTGACTTTCTTCTGGGACAAAGTTCCTTGAGATATTTATATGTTCCAACTTATTACTCTGATTCTCAAAAATAACCTTCCTGTATATGTTTTTACCTTTCTAAGTGCTTTCTCACATGAACTTTCTAAAACTAAAGATAA
>NW_008437927.1:0-409 GCF_000622305.1 Nannospalax galili
AAAAAAAAAACATGTATGTAAGGCACAGATAATATGAAAGACTGAAAATGAGTTGTTGGGAACGGCTGGAGGTGGGTGATGTTGCTTTTGATTGCTGCCTTCTGAGCTGGAGTTAAAATGGAAAGGAAAACGTTTTGTTTTCTGAAATAGTTGCCTGTGTAGCAGAGCAGCCCAGCCCAGGACACCCAAGACAAGGGCTGCCTAGGTTCAGTAGATTGTCAGGGACCCCAGAGGATAATAACAACCTCTAACTGTTTACAAGGTTGTTGGGTGCTTCCCTCTCTTACTGTTCTAAGAGGTCTAAGTCCATTTCATTTAATGCTCGTAACAATGGGTGAAGTGAGTTACTATCATTACTATTGTCATTTTGCCATCCTGCCCAGCCACGTTCCAGCACTTCTCAGAGGGC
>NW_008437928.1:0-408 GCF_000622305.1 Nannospalax galili
TGTGAGACTGAGACCAGCCTGGTCTACATAGTGAGTTCCAGGCCAGCTGGGCTACACAAAACACAAACAAAACAAAGAGCAAAAATGGTTTTTTAGCATTTTGGAGCACCCAGTTTGCTTTTGTTTTAAGACATATTACTGGTTTCATCTTCATTTTGATTTTGTACCTGACTTTGGTGATGCGGTACAGAGAGATGGCCAAACCTGAACAAGGATATTGTTAAGCTGAGGAGGCAGAAAGCAAAGTTCTGGGCTGCTGAAGCAGATGAAAAATTTAAAGAAATAAGCAAGGGAGCTATGGGAGTTGTCAGAACTACTGCTATCAAAATAATGGAAACAGAAGAATCCAGTATGTTTAGAATGCTGAAAAGAATACACGCACGCACACACACACACACACACACACAC
>NW_008437929.1:0-409 GCF_000622305.1 Nannospalax galili
GCACCTGTGTCATGCAATGCCCATGGAGGACAGAAGGGGCTGTCGGATCCCCTGGAACTGGAGTTAAGGACAGGTGTTAGCTTCCATGTGGATGATGGGATTCGAACCCCGGTCTTCTGCAAGAATAGCCAGTGTTCTTAACTGCTGAGCCATCTTTCCAGCCCCAAATGTACTCTTTTTATATCACAACTGTTAACTTTTCACATCTTTCTGCTCTACTTTTACCTCTCATTTCTCAACATAAATCAACTAAAAGCAGTGAGAAATAACCCTGCTTCAGTTTGAATGTTATGCTGTTTTGAAATTTAATCTGCCAAATAAATTAGGATGCTACTTTTGAATCCAACCTCATTGAAATTTACTGAATATAGGCACAATGTAGACAAATTTGAGGCCAGAATTTCATGCA
>NW_008437930.1:0-409 GCF_000622305.1 Nannospalax galili
GCTACAGAGTGAGACCCTGTGTCAAAGGGGAAAAAAACGTTTACAAATCACCACCAATACCCACTTAGAAACGCCTAAGGATTTTCCGTTTTTGCTTCTGTGACCTGACCCTAACCGTAGTACATGGAGCACTTGGAGAAGGAGGTCTGAGAAGTGCCTTCTCCGGTGTTTTTCCCTGCTATGCTGTTAATTTTAATTTTAGAACCCAAAGATGATACAAAGAACGAAGGCACAAGAGTGCTTCATGTTCTGGGGAAGACGGCTTACTGTACCTTGTAACCACGGTGACCTGAGTTTGGTCTCCTGCACCCATGTAATCCCAGTGCTGGCGAGGAGGAGACAGGTGGACCCTAATGTTATGGTAACAGATAGCCCCATAAGTTTAAGTGGTCAAGACTCTAACGTCTCT
>NW_008437931.1:0-409 GCF_000622305.1 Nannospalax galili
AGGACACCAGCATGGATGGGGAAGGGGAAGAGTAACTGTACTCTGGTCACCCGGAGGCTCAGACAGGTCACTTTCTCCTTGCCCGCCTAGGGACACTCCCAGGAAAACTTGATGCTTGAGGGCTAACCATAGTTGTTCATACCGACACACAGTCAGCCCTCCCTCATTTGTCCATCACTTTGGGGTGGCCTACATGAAGTCATGGAAGAGAAACAATGGTGTTGACTGGTTCTTGGCCTCCATGCGGGGTGGGCAGAGTGGAACCTGACTTACCTGCCTTTATCTAAGTGACCCTGGTGAGGTGAAGTATAGTAGTCAGGATTGGGACGGCACAGACTGCAACTCGTAAAGGGTCGTCTGGTCTGTCAGCAGCTCTTGGAGATGACCTGGATGCTTGCTGAACTTCTGT
>NW_008437932.1:0-409 GCF_000622305.1 Nannospalax galili
TGCCATGAAGATTACTCATTAAGATAACCATTTTATCATCATTTACAGTGATGGCAACCATCCATATCAACATCTGTCACTGCTCTTTATTTATATCCTATTGTCTATGATTGTTGTTTTTAAATTTGATTTATTTATTTTTAAATTTAAATTTTGTATTTATGAATTTCTTCCCATACAGTATAATTTGGTGATATTAGATCCCCTCCTCTATCCACACCTCCCCTTACTGCCCTCTCTCAATTTAATGTACTCTATTATATATATATATATATAATAAATCCTATTGAGTCTAATTTGTATCTCCAAACGTCCTTCAGTATGGGTCCAACCACTGGAGCCTGGTTAACCTACCAGGAGTCCTAACCTTGAAAGAGATCAATCTCTCCCCTTCCCATCAGTCAACAAA
>NW_008437933.1:0-409 GCF_000622305.1 Nannospalax galili
TAATTTACAATCCCTGGATCAACTGAGGCAGAAGGATGGAGTGTGGAGGCCAGCCTCAGCTACACAGAGAGTCTGGCTCAGTAGCATGAGGGCCTGAAGAAATAGATGAGAGAGATGGACTGGAGATGAAGCTCCGTTCTCAAACTACTAAATGGACTTGACAGTGTGTAGTGGACCCTGGGGCTAGACACACAGTACAGCATAAAACCTGTTGTTGGGACCCAGGCCTATAACACCAACACTCAGGAGGTAGAGGCAGGAAGATCAGAAGTTCAAGGTCATTGTCAGCTATATGGCCTGTTCATGACAAGTGTGGCTTTAGGAGACCCTACCTCTCCACCAAGAACAAACAAAAAACCCTTTCTGTTCAATGTTTTGCATGCTAGTACATTTGTGTTTTTTTTTTTTT
>NW_008437934.1:0-409 GCF_000622305.1 Nannospalax galili
AGACCTTGACAGTAAGGAGTTTTTTGATTATTATTATTTTAGCATTTTACCGAGAAAAAAGGATATTGTTTTGATTCATTCATTTGGCTAGGCAAGAAGCACAGCTGCAGTGTATGAGAAAAACACTCTTCTAAGGGAAAGTTAATTACTAAGTCCAGACTTGACCCTGAACTGGCCATTTTTCTAGTTTTTGAATTTTAAAGTGGCTGATTTGTATAAAATAGGATTGCTTTAGTCATTAGATAGTGGGGAGAGGTGTGGATGGGGGAGTGAATCTAAATACTATAAAATTATATTGTATGCAAATCACAAAAATTCAATAAAAATGAAATTAAAAAATAGTGAAAAGCCTCTGTTTTAAAAAATTTGAGAAATAATTGACAATGGTTTTGATGATGTAATGTTTTTT
>NW_008437935.1:0-408 GCF_000622305.1 Nannospalax galili
AAAACCCAGGGCTTTGTGTGTGCTATACAAGCCCTCTTATCAACCCAGCTTCAGCTCACACACTATCTATGATCCAGAATTCACTAGTCTGTAAGTCTGAGAAGTTCTGACTCTAGTCTCTTGTGAAGCTGCAGTCAGAGCTGCAGTTTTCTGAAGGATTGCCTAGGAGGGGGAAGATCCAGTTTTAGGACTATCAACCCACACAGCTGGACAGCTGATCTTCCTTACCCAGCATGCTTCAATGTCCTCACACCAAGGAGCTGGCTTCCCTAAACAGAATGAGTGATTCAAGGGAGAAAACAGGCCACAAGGTCTTTTATTACTTCATTCTAGAAGGTACTCCATGATGCTCTGTTCACTGTCCTGGAACTCACTATGTAGACCAGGCTGGCCTGGAACTCACAGAGA
>NW_008437936.1:0-409 GCF_000622305.1 Nannospalax galili
TCACCCTGCATCTTCTCTGCGGGTCCACACCAGCCACCCGGCTTGACATCAACTTGTGCGAATCCAGTTTCATGGCCATGATAATCCCTGGGCTGCCCCCCACCCCCACCCCATCAAACACATTGTCACCAACTGGGACCACATAGAGAAGATTTGTCACAACACCTGGCACTTTCTAACAAGCACCCCATGCTGCACACCTAGGCCACCCCTGAACTCCAAGGACAAACGTGAAATGATGAACGTTGAGACTTTCAATGTCCCAGCCATTTACGTAGCCATACAGGCCATGTTGTGTCTGCATGCCTCTGGCCTACCAGTGACATCATTGGACTGATGGACTCCAGTTGATAGGGTTGCTCACACTGTGCCCATCTATGAGGATAAAGCTCTCTCACATGTCATCCTG
>NW_008437937.1:0-409 GCF_000622305.1 Nannospalax galili
CACTGTTTGTTTTTTCAGAGTCAACATAGATTAAGGAAAAATGAGGAAGGCTTTCCCAAGAGTGGGAGGGAATATCACTTTCTGTGTTTTAATTTCGCCTCCATTACATTCACGATTGATTAAACCACTGGCCACTAACAACAACTCCATTACCAGCTTCACTTCTCTTCTACATGACTAAGGAGAAGAGGATGAAAATTTCAGTCCTTTAATGAAAGGCCAGTTCCATTGGCAACCAGCCCCATTCTGAGGCTACCCAGTAGGCCAATAAGAGTTTTCTCCTTCGAATAAAAATCACTCCAATCACCAAGAAAATCCCAAGGGATTAAGAGCTCTATGTCAGAATCTCCTCTCACTCAGAAAATCAGAAAGGTGCTCTGTATCAGGGGCTGGAGGTAAAGGCCAAACA
>NW_008437938.1:0-409 GCF_000622305.1 Nannospalax galili
AGAGAGAGAGAGAGAGAGAGAGAGAGGAGATAGGTAGGTCAAGTTAACCTGGTTTTATAGTTTTGGGCAAAATATTTCTCAAATGTTTAATACATCTACATGTAGAGCTCAGTCAAATCTGACCTGAAGGATAAGGCAGGAGAAAAGAGAGACTCAATAAGGCCAGCCTCTTTATCCCATCCTATGTATCTGACATCTAACATCTGTGGGTCCAAGCAAAAAGCCAGTGTTTTCAAAAGTTTCAAAAGTAACTTAGGCAACCATGATCACCACACAGCAGAGGAGCTGTCTACCTAGAAGGCAGAGGAAACTAATTATGTATTACCTAGATATGTGCCCCTCCCAATTAGTGACTTTTAATTCAGCCAAGAGCTTGTAAACCTTATTTAGGTGTTCCTGTGGTCACACA
>NW_008437939.1:0-409 GCF_000622305.1 Nannospalax galili
TTTTATCTTAAGTTCCAAATTGGATGTGCTTTTTACATTGACGGCAAAGCTCAATTTGGATTTCGATGAGAAAAAAATCTAAGCAAGCTTATTTTTCCTATAATTGGTCAAAATGATTTATAATAGTATTAACTGGGGCACACACACACACACACACACACATACACACACATGTACTTACAAGTAATATGCATTGCTTCATGATGGGGATACTTTCTCAGAAATGTACCATTAGGTGAGTGATTCTATCTCTGAGTAAATATCATAAAATACACATACATATAATAACACAGTTACAACTTCATTAAGGAATATAGTTTTTAAAATTTTTATTTATTATTTTAATTTTATGTGTATACATGCATTGCCTACTTGTAGGTAAGTGCACCCATGTCATTCAATGCCCAAG
>NW_008437940.1:0-409 GCF_000622305.1 Nannospalax galili
GCCAGATAGAAGAAACCTTCCTCTGAGATGTTGGCCAGGGTAGTTCATTAGACTCCCAAAATTACTCAGGGTATTGCCATAGCCCTTGATGTCTTCCAAGAACTTAAAGGTAAGACCCTATTGCTGAAGACAGAACATATATCAGACAGAGGATTTGGAGCAATACAGTGATAACTAACCTAAAACCACTTCCCCTGAAAACTACTTCTCATAACTTTGGAGAGTGCTATGAAGATACCAAGGGAAAAATATCAATAAATGGTCTAACACAAGCTTCAAGACCATAAAACCACATCCATGGCCAGGACAGCATATGTCATTGGTACAGTAGTGGGACTGAATATGGAGATGATGTCTTGTATGAAATCGAAAAACTAAATAAAAATATATTTAAAAATTAAAAACCATA
>NW_008437941.1:0-409 GCF_000622305.1 Nannospalax galili
GAAAAAAATCTGATTAGCCAATCATGAGCATGAAAAGGGAGGTGGGTGAGCGGACCAGCTCAGGAGATTTTCTTTTCTTGCTTAGGGATTTATTTTTCTTCCAGAAAGATGGGCAAATATGAAAGAGCTGATGCAGGGTCTTAGGAAAGCTAAGGTATAAACTTGACATTTTAAAAGAACGAGAAATTCCAGAGACTTGCTGGTTAAAGCCGCCGGCTCACTTGTGGACTCACTGACTGGTGAAACCATGGCTTTATAAACTCTGAGTCGTTAAAGGATTCCTAAACTTCATAAAAGCTTAGAAGTACTAGCCTAACTTAATAACCTCATCTACAATGGAATGCCTTTTGTTTTCTTTTGCTTTTCCAGGGCTGGGAATGCCAGGGCTGTATGTATGTATGTATGTATG
>NW_008437942.1:0-409 GCF_000622305.1 Nannospalax galili
CATTGGAGCATTTTGATGGCACATTAAACATTGCAATATTAAATTGGAGTATTGTGATGATGCATTTTGACATTATATTTGCAGACTGAACATTGTGATAACACATTAGGGGCCTTGTGAGGGAATATTCAGCATTGTGATGTCACATTGAGCTTTTTTTTAGGAGCATTTTCATGTAACATGGAGGCATTGTGATGACCCATTGGAGTATAGTGATATCACGTTGGGAGACTGTGAGGGGATATTGAGCACCGTGTTTGCGTATTGACCATGTTGATGGAAAAATGGATCATTGTAATGATATAATGGCACATTGTGATTGCAAAGTGAGCATTGTGGTCACACAATGGAACATTTTAAAGTCATATTGTAACATTGTCATGGCACATTGGAGCAATATAATGGCACA
>NW_008437943.1:0-409 GCF_000622305.1 Nannospalax galili
GCAGTTAACGGGAAACTAACATGAAAAGCAGTACTAAAAATATACAGGCTATTAGGAGCTAGCAGCAAAGGCCCTGGTGTTTCAAAAAGTGGCTCAGGAAGCTACCAGGCCTGGTACTCTCCCTGTACACCAACCTCACGAGGTCAACTTAACATGGGTTTACTCACTTAGAATAAGCTTATTGGGAGGCCCCTGGTATGACAGAAACTTCACTCTAAGCCTTTATCGAATCTTGTTGTTTTAGGCTTGCTATTCATAAGAATCATCACCGTCCCAAAAGAAAGTAAGAGCCCCAGTGCACCCCACACACAATTCAACTCAAGTGATGTGAGACATGAACCAATAGAACAAATGATACCTATGTTTATATGAATTTTGGCTATGAAGGAGCAAATCTCATCTTGGAATC
>NW_008437944.1:0-409 GCF_000622305.1 Nannospalax galili
GGGGGAGGAGGAGGGGGAGGAGAGGGGGAGGAGGAGGGGAAAGAGGGAGAGGAGGAGGAGGGGGAGGAGGCCAGGCCCCCTTTATATTCTTATAATGAAAGGAGTGAGATGACTAAGAAATAGCAGCTGTTAGGCAAATATGTCAGAAGCTAAACTCTGCTGCCCACCCCTTTCACCCTAATGACACTGTGCTAAATGAATCATGAGCAGATGAAGAAGCTCTTAGTCAGAGGTGGAGTGCATATAGACAAATATAACTCCAGGATAGAGTTTGGGGAGGAGTTAGAATAGCAGGCGAGGATAAAGTTATAAGAAGGGGGTCATCAAGATGGCTCAGTGGCTTAAGATGCTTGCTGTCAAGCCTGATGGAGCTGAGTTCCATCCCTGGGATCTACAGGGTGGAAGGAGC
>NW_008437945.1:0-409 GCF_000622305.1 Nannospalax galili
AAAAGTTTTAGGCTCATCTCACCCTAGGGCCTGGCATCCTGATTTCCTACAGTCTACACTCTCTGTAGTGTATGCCAGGCCCTGATCTCTGGCTCTCACAAGGACACCTTGCTATGTCAGATGAAGACCTGTACTAATGGGAAGACTGTGTCTCCAAATACATTTACTTTCTGAAGTACATGGGGTTAGGTCTTCAACATGTGGATTTTGAAGACTCACTTGCTCCACAGCATCAAATAGTGCTCAGTTTTCCTGTTTACACTGGTCTTTCCATGTTTGAACATGGGCCCATGAGCTAATGAATATGCTGTCTGTACCCAGCCATCAGGAAGGGTTAGGAGGTTTGAGAGGTCAAGATTGAGGACACTGCCTTCAGGTCAGACACTGTAATTGAGGAAGAGCCGGAGAG
>NW_008437946.1:0-409 GCF_000622305.1 Nannospalax galili
TCTCCATTCCCAAATCCTTGTAACATCTTTTACATTCTCATTTTTTCTCTTTTTTTTAAAATAATTATAAGACATAATAACATTGACAAATATATTTTCCATCTTTTGTGAGAACTCTATTCCTGGGGATACTAAGCAATGCTCATTTCCTTTCTTAATATTTTATTATTTTTAATTTTTTTAATTTATTATTTTTATTTTATGCGTATGTGTGTATTACCTGCACATAGGTAAGTGCACCCATGTCATGCGATGTCTGTGGAGGTCAGAAGAGGTTGTTGGATATCCTGGGACTGGAGTTATGGACAGTTGTTAGCTGCCACGAGGGTGCTAGAATTCGAATCTGGGTCTTCTGCAAAAACAACCAGTGTTCTTAACCACAGCCATCTCTTCAGCCCCGCTTATTCCC
>NW_008437947.1:0-409 GCF_000622305.1 Nannospalax galili
TGTTCATGTCATCTTTTCATAGCACACTGGGTTCAATCAGTTTTATCCAAATGTGTATGGGTGTAAGAACTTCTACTCGATCACAAGCAAACTAACAGGAACCACATCCCTGAAACAAAAAGTCTTCCAGCAGCCTTCAAGTGGTAACTCCTGGGCTAAAGGAGAGGGTCTGGTGAGGACCTCCACCAACTATGCTGGAAATTTTGCTGACTTGATCCTGTGAATGTCTTGTGGACACAACAACAGCCAACAGCCACTGAGAATTCATGAGTGCAATAGCCTTGTCATGACCAGAAGTTATTATTTCGCAGCAGTTCTGCCAACCTTTGGCTCTTAAACACTTTTGATTACCCTTCTTCTACAGTGTTCCTTGGGACATGTGAGAAGGCATTGTGTTACAGTGGATTCA
>NW_008437948.1:0-404 GCF_000622305.1 Nannospalax galili
TGAGAGCTCATGGGTCAGCCAGTATAGTGGAAACAGAGAGCTTTTGATTCAATAACAGCTGTTTGCTGTCTTCTGCTTTCTTGCCTTGGTACCCATCTTGGCCCCACACAGCACCTCATCTTCGCCCTCATTTATTGGGGCACCAGGCAGGCAGAAGGTGGAACTTGGCTTCGTTAGGGGCTGCAGTGGCGACAGTGCAATATGATTCTTCATTTCAGAGATGGATGCTTCATGTTAATGCCACAGAAGATGGTAATCTACAAAGCACAAACAGCCAAACACCTGCGCCAGCAGAGACTGTCCCTGTAGGAGCCGATGTCCCTTTTCTTCTGAAAAGCTTAAGTGAAGGAAATGTTGACCGGCCTCTCTCTCTCTCTCTCTCTCTCTCTCTCTCTCTCTCTCTC
>NW_008437949.1:0-409 GCF_000622305.1 Nannospalax galili
TACTTGTTGAGTCAAAATCATGGAAAATGGTATCAATGCCTTTTATTCTAAATAAGAGAAAAACTATACATTACTTAATATTGTTCAATTAAAACTTACATTACCATAGTGAAATAGTGTCTTCCTGATATGACAGGACTTTTGCATCATGACCTCACAGTGTCTGTTGTTGCCTGCACAAGATCAAGTCAGTCAAAAATCTACATGGACTGAGAGCCCCACCCCTTGCTGAGAAACTATGGACAATTGATGGCTTCTTGGGGAGGGAGAGATAGTTTTCTCTAAGGGTGTGGCCTCTGGTAGGTTGACCACACTCCAGAAGATAGCCATACCTAGGAGTATATGACCAGCACAAGCTGGACTTATCTGCATGACACACAGTAATTAAAAATGCCAGGATGGTGGAACT
>NW_008437950.1:0-409 GCF_000622305.1 Nannospalax galili
GTCTGTATTCATACTGAAAATCAAGATCAAGCAAGCTTTTGCCCTTCTGCTGCACAGGAGGTTTCTGTCCTCCCTGAGCTTGCCTTAGGATACTGGCATTACCGTTTGAACAGGTGGACCGCCCCAGTCAAACTCCCCACCTGGCACAGACACTTTGGCGCCAGAAGCAAGAACCCTCCCGTGCAGGGTCAGAAACTGGGGAATGCCGGGAGAGGGCCCCCATGTCAGGTCCGCAGGAGGTGGAATGGAGGCCTGCAAGCCCAGCAAGAAGGCAGAGGGACGAATCAAACCGCTGAGGCAGAGAGGCTAGGTGGGGAGGCTCCAGTCACCTCCGAGAAGAAAAGGACAACACCAGGTTTAAGGATAGAGGTTAGGGTTAGGGCTAGGGTTATGTTTACTGTGAGTTCCA
>NW_008437951.1:0-409 GCF_000622305.1 Nannospalax galili
TTTTTTCTAACCCACCTTGTCCATGCCTCTATTTCACCACAGGCAAATAAGTTTCCTCCTGTGGTCTTTCCACTCTAATTACCTGCTTCCAGGATATCGTTCTAGCATGTATTTTCTACTATGTCATCAAGTGTATATGACCATAGATTCCTATGTTATCTGGCAGCCCCAGGGCCCATGTTACCTGAGGTGAATACACAAACATGCACACACACTTTCATCTACATGCTTAGAAGTGCATAAGAGGACAACTGCTCACAAGACCACAATAATTGTTGAGTGCAGAATGACTTTGACTTGAATTCAGTGCTAGGCTTAGGCTCCTATTCAGCCTGGTTAAGTTTTGGTTAGAATGGGATATCACATGGAACAAATCATATCCAGTCTTGTTCAATTCTGCCTTTCATTT
>NW_008437952.1:0-409 GCF_000622305.1 Nannospalax galili
TGCAGGTTGGCTCAGCAGGTAGAAGCACTTTGTACATGCAACCCTGGAGACTTAAGTTTGGTCCTGGGAACCCACATCAGGACCCACATCAGGGTGGAGGGAAAGAACCAACTCCACAAAGTTGTCCTCTGGTCTGCATAGCCCTAACCCAATAATAAGGTCTGCACAGTATAACTGACATTATTTCACATGTGTCAGTTATATATTGTGGATCTATCATACTGTAGACATGTACTATGAATCTTGATTAAGGATTCCTGAACATGTCAACTAGACAGCAGTGTCACCCTGGTCCTGGTGGTCTTTATGTCCACACTTGCAGAAACTGCTCAGATTTTTCACAATGAGTATTTGCTATTTGTATAATCAGAGCTTGGTTATTTGGTATTTTTGTTGTCTTGGCTCTCTA
>NW_008437953.1:0-409 GCF_000622305.1 Nannospalax galili
CCAATCCAGCTAAAATTATCCCCAGCCCCTTTGCCAAACTTATGTTCACATGAGGATTCTGAGGTGGTGCTAAGGTACGAATGCTCCAAACACTGGGTTCACATACATTTCTTTGCTGACACATAATCCTCTGTGCAGGTGATTAAAAAGTAGCAACATCTGGAAGGTTATTAGTCAAGAGAGATGGCCTTATAAATGGGATTAGTTGCTTCATAAAAGTGCTAAGGGGTTGGTTTGTCCTTTGCTCCACACGGGGACACACAGAAGATGCCATCTATGAGGAGAGGAGCCCGCACCAGATACACAGCCTTCTGTGCTTGGATCTTGATCTTGCCAGCCTTTATAACTTTGAACAATACATTCCATTTGTTTATTATTTACCTAATTCAAAGTATTTTGTTATAGCAGC
>NW_008437954.1:0-409 GCF_000622305.1 Nannospalax galili
TCATGAACCATGATAAAACTGACATATACCTATAGTGGGTGATGACTTGGGGATTGAGTTTATAAATACTCCAAACCCTCCCCCACCCTTCCAACCACAAGACCTGAAGTCTCACCATCAGTGTAATCAATCATTCAATGTGTAGTAGAGTGATGTCTTTGTCAGGCAAGACAGTGAGAGCTGCATTAATGCATTTGTCGCATGTGCCAAGCTCTGGCTACTCCATGCTGTCAATTCTCCTTTAATCCCTCCTTTAATCTTGAGCTAATTACCACCTCATTTTTCACATGAAGAAACCAGGGCACAGAAAATTAAGAAATGTGCCCTGCATAGTTTGGTGGGCTAGTAGCAGCAGTGGGGTCTGAATTCAAGTGTGACTTGTTTGCGCTGTCTGTCCTTTGACACTAGA
>NW_008437955.1:0-408 GCF_000622305.1 Nannospalax galili
TGTGTGTGTGTGTGTGTGTGTGTGTGTGTGTATGTGTGTGTGCCTATGCAGAGGTTAGAGGTGGACTTTGGGGATCACCCTCCATCACCCTGCATTTTATTCCCTTAAGCCTGGGACACTCACTGAGCTGGAAGCTGGGCGTTTTGGCTAAGCTGGTTGACCAGCAAGCTTCTGGAATCTGCCTGTCTCTGTCCCCTAATGCTAGGTTTATAGGCACACATAGACAGGCTCTGCTTTTATGTGGTGCTAGAGATTCAAACTCAGGTCTTTATTCTAACACAGCAAGCACTCTTACCCACTGAGATGATGAGTCTAGCTTTCTAATTGTTTGATGCTTTGTTACATGATGTCCATCATTTTAGGTTCAAAAGGAAAGAAAGCATACAATGCTCTGGTAAAAGAAATCTC
>NW_008437956.1:0-409 GCF_000622305.1 Nannospalax galili
CTTTGCCTTTTCCTTAGAGGACAGTCTGGGTTCCTCCTCTTTTCTCATTCTATCCGTGCTTATTCCCTTCTGTCTCCCACATGCAGGACAGTGTGCCCCTCCGACATTCAGCAGAGAACTGCGGACTGTTCTGGTGGTCACGTGTGCCACACGCTGCTCACACCGCTTTTAGCTCCCCAGAGAAAAGTGCTGACTCACTGTAGGCCTTGAAAAAAGTAATCTCCATACCTTAATTCTTACATTACCAATTTTAAAAGAACACTCAAGTTTCTCATTTGATGAGGGATAATTCAGAAGTTTTTTAAAAATTTTATTTATTACTATGTTTATTTTATGTGTATGAGTGTCTGCATGCAGTTAAGTGCACCCATGTCCTGCAATGCCCACGGAGGTCAGAAGAGGCTGTTGG
>NW_008437957.1:0-409 GCF_000622305.1 Nannospalax galili
ATGCCTGCTCCCCATCTCTTCATCCCTGTTTTCCTCTCCCCTCACACTCACAGCCACTGGTATCCACTATGCACACTATTGTAGTCTTAACCTCTATGAGGTAAGTTTCTTAAAACTGCACTTGTGAGTGAGATCATCTGCTGTACGTCTTCCTATAAAATATTTTAAAAATATTTTTGAGAGATTATAACATTGAACATTGCTTAGATATCTGATGATGCTAACAAATTAATTTTCTGTAGGCTTAAAAAAGTTTGAAACATAAAAATAGCCTCATCCTTTAAAGAATATACTGAAGAGTTTCTGTATGAATGATATGTCAGACATATGTCAGAATGACATGCCATATGAAATGATATGTCAGGAATTTGGTTCAAATTTTTTCAGGATGAGAGAAGGTGGATGGGGG
>NW_008437958.1:0-409 GCF_000622305.1 Nannospalax galili
GAGCATTGTGATGGCACAATGGAGCACTGTGAAGTCATATTGGAACATTTTGATGGCATATTGGGCCATTGTGATGGCACATTGGAGCATTGTGATCACACATTAGGGTAGTGTGAGGGCACATTGAAAATTCTTCTGACAGATTGTAGCATTGTGGGTCACATATGGCATTGTGATGACACACTGGGCAGCGTGATGGCATATTGGGGTATTGTGATGGCACACTGAGCATGGTGATATTACACTGGAGCATTGTGATAACACACTGGGGCATAATTATGTCACATTGGAGCATTGTGATGTCATATTGGGTCATTATGATGACCCTTTGGGGCATTGTGATGGCACACTTAGCATGGTGATTGCACACTGTGCATTGACATGACACAATGGAGCACTGGGGTGACAC
>NW_008437959.1:0-409 GCF_000622305.1 Nannospalax galili
GGTCATCTTTCAGAGGTTTAAGGAAGCAATGTAACCTCAGAGTTCTACATACAGTGAAAACACAGAGAAAATCAAAGATACTCCCAATAACTGAAACGAGGAAATGTCACCAAGAGACAAACAGCACAACAAAATTCCAAAGCAAATTCCTCCTATAACGAAAATGACATAGGATGTCAGCAGTTACACCACGTATCAATGAGCTAAGAAAGCCAACTAAAACGTAAAAAGTTCTCAGACTGCTTAAAACAAGACACAAATTACCTGCTGACCACTCTAAATATAACGAAATCGAGGTTTAAGGGTCTGAGGATGCAGTTCATGTAGTGCACGTGCTTTTACCATGTTTGATCCCCAGAGGTGGAAAGTTGAGTTGACAGTTAAAAGCAAAAGGATATACATATATATA
>NW_008437960.1:0-409 GCF_000622305.1 Nannospalax galili
TGTTCCCTTCCAAGCAGCTCCTAGGTATACATATGTGTTAATGTTCAGACATTGTGTGCATTTCTCATAGGGTTTCTAGGGCATTTTTCCCTCTAGGATTCCTAGCCCCCGAGATTCACTCATCTTTTTTCTCCCATCCAGCCTCCATCTTCCCTCCCTTCCCAGTAGCAGTGCCCCCACCATTCCCACCCTCCCAATACCTCCCAACTCTCACCATCCTTCCGTTCCTGAGTTCCCTCGCTCCCCCACACTATGGTCCCTTGTATGTCCCTCCCTCAGGTAGCATCTGTTCCCTACTATCTCCCTTCAGATTATTTTCTTTACTTGGCTCCTGGTTTTACTTCAGAATTTTGTCTTTTTTTTCTCGGAGCTGAGGACCGAACCCAGGGCCTTGTGCTTGCTAGGCAAG
>NW_008437961.1:0-409 GCF_000622305.1 Nannospalax galili
ACCACTGAGCTATTGGGAACAAGATTTAGACAATTATTTGTGTGGATTTTTTTTAAGAAAAAACATTGGAAACTATTCTGTTATAATGATAATTTGGGGAATATGTGCAGGTTTGTTCAGCCTTAATGTGACTTGAAGATGTGAAGGACGTCAACTTTGAAAAACTTTCCATGAGAGTGTATTTTCTTGAGCAAACTGAAGTATTTCTGAAAACAAACACCATTACATAATTTCAGTGCAGTCAACCAAACTGTTGTCAGTTGTAATGTAAATTTATTAAACCTCATGTATTTAAAGAGATATTTTCTTTAAAAACCAAGTTACTTTCTCATATACAGCATTTTAGAGAGCATGTTGTTTTTTTCCTGTCATCTATTCCTCCAAGCATGTTTAATTGAAGGAAGAATTA
>NW_008437962.1:0-409 GCF_000622305.1 Nannospalax galili
ATCTGCGGTGGGGTCTTGAGAGGCACAGGAAAGCAAAAGATTGGTGCTGTCCTCAATGCCATCAGTTACTATGGACTTGGTTTTCCCATTGGTGTGTCTTTGATGTTTGCTGCTAAACTTGGGGTAATAGCTATGTGCCCGATTCCTCAGATTCACCCCAAATTTCACTGTCATAGTAAAATAAACTACTTGAGATATAAAGCAGTTGACTGGACAGTTAGTTGTCTTGTGAAACAGGAAACATAATTCCTAAAGATGCCTGCCACTGTGGTGAGGATGGAAGTCATGTTTACTCAGGACCTCAATGAGAGTGTTCTCAGTGCTCCTCCACTAAATGGCATATAGGATTGGGCTGAAATGTGCACGTGTATGGTTTAAAATATGTTAAGTTTTTAATTTATATTTATTT
>NW_008437963.1:0-409 GCF_000622305.1 Nannospalax galili
GAACTGTGGTGAGGACTACTAGCAAGAAGAATAGCATTTTCTGTAACAAGATGGTCCATAGCTACAGTAGCCAGAGCCATACCCACAGCCATACCTGGAACCATAGCCACAGCCATAGCCAGAGCCAGAACCATATCTTGAGCCATAGCCACAGCCATTGCCACATCCAGAACCATATCTTGAGCTATAGCCACAGCCAGAACCGTATCTTGAGCCATATCCACAGCTGGAGCTGTAACTACAGCCAGAGCCATAGCCAGAGCCATAGCCACAGCCAAAGCCATGTCTTGAGCCATATAGACAGCCAGGTCTGTATCCACAGCCAGAGCCATATCCATAGCCAGAGCTGTATCCACAGCCTCCACAGGAGTTTCCGTAGTAGTTGCAGCACATGGTGTTGAGAGCTGAG
>NW_008437964.1:0-409 GCF_000622305.1 Nannospalax galili
GATTGGATGTAATGCCCACTCCTAGGGGTAGAACACACATCTGGTACTGTAGATGAGACCAATCCCCTGTGGCAGGGGAGAACATAGGCCCCAGTGGGAAGCCACTGCAATTGTCTTGTTAGATGAATGTGATACACCTGCTAAATACCATCCAAGCATTTGTGTTTACACCCATAGGTTAAGTTATTATGCAGCCACTGTTTAGATGTTCTTTCTTCTTGCTGTTTGAGTTTTCATAGTAGATGGACCCCACTGAAATGGGGCAATAGCCCATGGAAAAACATGATGCAGAGACCTGAAAGTTCACTGTCTTTTAACAATGGGAGGAAGATCATCCCACATCTACCACACCCTCCTAAGGGGCTTTTGTGGAAGAGGTTGGTGGAAAGAATGTAAGAGCCAGAGGAAG
>NW_008437965.1:0-409 GCF_000622305.1 Nannospalax galili
CCCCCCCCCCAGAGGACAAATCAAGAACTCTCAAGCAGTCTTAGAGGTTTGGGTCCATAGCCCAAGGAGAGGGGATGGGAACAGGATGTGCTGACACTAACTACCCCAGTATCAATGGGAAGAACTAGAAATGATCCCAAAGCAGGGGGATGGTGAAGGTAGGATATGGGCAACTCATCCCAGGAGGCATAATCAGGCACTCTCCAGCAGTTTCAGAGGGAAAGGTACAGGGCCCAAGGTGAGGGGATGGGAAGAGGATGTGTCAGGGCTTACCTGTTTTGCCTTAGATATTACATGTTCAATTCCTTAATTCCCTTTGGCTCCTTTCTACCCTTTCTGGTTTTCTGCTAAGACGGTATACCTTTCCAATAATTGAAGCTACATTTGTGCATGTGTTTTTTTTTTTTTT
>NW_008437966.1:0-409 GCF_000622305.1 Nannospalax galili
AATTCCAGCACTCTGCCTGCCTCTGCCTCCCCATGCTTGGTGCTGGCCCAGGAGTGGCCAGCAACATTCCAAACACAGACCTGTGACTTTTACTTCACTGTTGGCAGGAGCAAGAAGGCATCTGCTAAAGTTTCAGATGCAGTTTCTACTCAGTACCCAGTAATGGATCATGAATTTGATGCTGTGATGGTAGGTGCCGGAGGGGCAGGCTTGAGAGCCACATTTGGTCTTTATGAGGCAGAGTTCAATACTGCATGCCTCACAAAGCTCTTTCCTACCTGGTCACACACTGTTGCAGCACAGGGAGGTATCAATGCTGCTCTGGGGAATATGTAAAAGGACAACTGGAGGTGGCATTTCTAGGACACTGTGAAGGACTCTGACTGCCTGGGAGATCAAGATGCCATCC
>NW_008437967.1:0-409 GCF_000622305.1 Nannospalax galili
TGGTGCATCTACAATGCAACCTCTACACCCAAGGTTAGAACATAGAACAAGGGGTAAAGAGACACTAATGCATCTCTCAGTTCTCATCAATGAAGCTCCCTCATGCAATAGAGGGACAGGAACACAAAAGACCACAAATGGCTAAAATGTAGAGAATTAAGAGTCTGCAGAGTGTGGGTCCTTGGATAGGACTCATATTAAATTATACCCACCCAGGGCTCGGAGACCATTGCAGAAGAGGGGGTGGAAAGATTGTAAGAACCAGGGAGGAGTTGCAAGACCATTTGGAAATAGGAGTCCTACAGGCTCCTTGGACCTTGAACCTATAGTAATGGTGTCACAAGACCTATGCAAACTCAAGCAGACAAAATCCCAGCATGGAACTGTGGAAATGGGCAACAAGCCCCAA
>NW_008437968.1:0-409 GCF_000622305.1 Nannospalax galili
CAGAGATGTCAGATCTACTGGAGCTAGAATTACAGGTGGTTGTTAGCCACCTGATGTGGGTGCTGGAATTGAACTCAGGTCCTCTGGAAGAGCAATTACATGCTCTTAACCCCTGAGCCATCTCTTCAGCCCCGAAAAATGGCATTCCTTTGACAGGAGCCTTCAATGCCAGTTGGAGACACATCCTCTAGATTATTAATACAAACAACTTTACTACAACATGGCACTCGACCTTTGAAGACAGATTTCCGTTTCTGCAATAAATAAGCAGAAGTCATTGCTTTATCAGCTGGATGGGCTGTGTCTGCATGTCACATGTAATGACATGCGTGACTGCATGTGATGCCTCAATTGCCTCAAGAGCGAGTGTGCAGTGCCGCAGAATTCCACTTGTTCACTCACGGAGAGG
>NW_008437969.1:0-409 GCF_000622305.1 Nannospalax galili
GAATGTTGAGCACCTGACCTAAGTTCTGTCCTTTTTCGAAAAATATTTTATTTATTGTTTTTATTTTATGAATGTTTTACCTGCATGTAAGTTCACCACATGTATTCAGTGCCCACAGAGGTCAGAAGAATGCATCGAATTCCCTAAAACTGGAGTTATGGATGGCTGTTAGCTGCCATGTGGGGACTGGGAACCAAACCCAGGTCCTCTGAAGAACAGCCAGGACTCTTAACCACTGAGCCATCTCTCCAGCCCTCAAGCTCTTTTCTTAATGGCATCTGGATGTTCTCAGCACTCTTAGAGCCAGATGGGCTCAGAACACTTCCATTAGAGGCCCAGAAACCATGTGAAGCTGGAGAAAAAGCATCTTGAGGGCTGTGCCAGATTGCTTTAGTTGCCAACTTGATAC
>NW_008437970.1:0-409 GCF_000622305.1 Nannospalax galili
AGAATTATTAGAAGAGATTTCACAAATAATTATGTGTATATTTATATATATATGTGTGTGTGTGTGTGTATCTCCCTTAATACTTAAGTAATTCAATTATCATGGTCATAATCATATCTTCTTCTAAAATATAAGATAAAACTAGAAAATGTTGACCATCATTTAATGACATCTATGTAAGTGAGACTGAGCTGTAGGCTTTCCGATAGGAGAGGTGATGCTCTTGGCAGAGACTAGGTTGCTATTGCATTTTACAGAACAACTAAACTGCAGGGCACTTACAGAGTTGAAGACCTCCCTGGCCTTTCACTCATGTAACTTGAGAGTGAAGTGCACTCAGGAAACCCAGAAAATATATATGTGTGTCTGTACTCTGGCCTGTTCCTAATGCCTCTTCCTTTCTAGCCCC
>NW_008437971.1:0-409 GCF_000622305.1 Nannospalax galili
GATGCCTGCAATGTTCAGACAATGAGTATAGACCTGATATACCTCCTCCACCCTACGATAAGAAAGTAGTTTATAGACAATCAAAAGTCTCATTGGTCATGCTCACAGAAGAGCATGTACCTAGCATTCACAAGGCCCTGAGATCAATGCCAAATATCTTCCAAAGGAAGTTAATAAAATCTCACTGGCATGAAAGTCACATGATGAGTTTTTCAGTTATAATACTCCATAGTATATTAAAGCATCCTCCTCTCACTTTAGGAATGGTTGAAGAACAGGAGAGCTACATACAGGAGAGCTAAGAGAACTGGCAGTGCTCTACAGTGATTCATCTTCTGAGAACCCTTTTCTCTAAAGCAGCACTTGAATGCCATCCTCGTCCTGGAACCAGACATGGATGGGTTTTTTT
>NW_008437972.1:0-409 GCF_000622305.1 Nannospalax galili
ACAAAGAATCAATGAATCTAAGAGCTGTTTCTTTGAAAAGATAAACAAGATAGACAGACCCTTAGCCAGTTAACAAAAAGAAAGAAAGAGCAACTCCAAATCAACAAAATCAAAGATGAGGGGGGAAACATCACAACAGACAACAAAAAGGTCCAGAACATCTTAAGGAATATATTAAAAACCTATACTCTGTTATTTGAAATTATTTGAAAACTTAAAGGAAATGGATGGATATTTAAAATCATAGGAACCACCAAAGCTAAACCAGGAAGAGATCAACAGTTTAAACAGACCAATAACATATAAGGAAATCCGGGGCTGGGCGTGGTGGTGCATGCCTTTAATCCCAGCACTCAGAAGGAAGAGGCAGGTGGATCACTGTGAGTTCAAGGCCAGCCTGGTCTACATA
>NW_008437973.1:0-409 GCF_000622305.1 Nannospalax galili
TGCTGGTACAAGGGGCTCGAACTGGGAGAAGCATGAAGAGAAGGGAAAAGAGGATGAAGAAAAGTGGTTGCCCCCGCAAAGGGACAAAGGGCGAGAGCAAAGGCAGTTCAGAACACCCACATTAAAAGTGAAAATGCTGCCTAGAGAGATCCTTGTCACAGCTTTGCCTCTGCTTGTATGTTCCCAGGAAGTCACTCTTTTAACATAAATTTAATCAACCACAGATGCTTGTAGATTTGGTGAGATTCTGGAACTAAGGGGAGGCAGTCAGTTAATTCTGTGTATTCCCCAGAATATCTGAATTCCACTCCCAATGGGTTTGACACAACCCCCAGTTAGACTGGCTGCTGTTTGCGTGCTTTACCCAATGTTTCTCTCTCTCTCTCTCTTTTTTTTTTTTTTTTTTTTT
>NW_008437974.1:0-409 GCF_000622305.1 Nannospalax galili
ATTCCCTGGGAACAGGCTTTCAGGAGACTGTGGAGCAGATACACTGAGGTTTATTCCCAGTGCCCGGTGCTCTGTTCTGTTCTGTGCCAGCCCTATGACTTCACCAGTGGGACATGAGGGCCAGGCCTCCTGGGGGACTGCAATGACCCCAGCTGACACAGTCCATGGTGTCTGTGTGTGTCAAGTTAGTATGGGGGTGCAGAGCTTAGAAGCAAAGGCTGCTTGGAATTGGTCCTGTTCATAGGACATCCCTGACCTCCCAGTGGGGGAGTTAAGGCCGGGTACTGAAAGGAAGCATCACGCTCATCTATCCTGAGGCTCATGATACCTGTGGGGGAGCAAGAAGCAGTAGTGGGTATGCTGGGGCAGGAATCGGGGTAGGGAAGTCTGAGGGGTGGGTGGTGGAGGG
>NW_008437975.1:0-409 GCF_000622305.1 Nannospalax galili
AACAACAAAAAAGCTAGTGAGGGGAATATTCTGAGATTTCAGACATTCATTTGAATGAGCTAGAAATAACGTGATAACGTGTACATATATTTCCGAGTTAGTCAGCCTTCGTTTCGCTCTTGTACATCTCCATCTCGGTCCTTGGAAGGTAAGCTTCAGACACTGGGATACAGAGGACAATATTTACCGACCACTAACAGCTCAGCACTCTGAGAGATGAAAGAAGCAAATCCTCAGTGTGGCTCGGTAACTCTGTTATAACAACGACTAGTCAAACCCAGTTACCTGAAGAACTACAGGTTGAACTTTTCTAATCCAAAAATGGAAATCCTAAATAACTCCAAAATCCAAAACTTTTGGAACACCACAAATGGAAAAGTCCACACTGTGCAAATTTGATTCATGGCTA
>NW_008437976.1:0-409 GCF_000622305.1 Nannospalax galili
GTAAAATCTTGATGGCTGAATGGAGTTGAATGTACAGCAAACTGGAACCTGCCTGACAGCCTTCTGTCACACAGAAGACTCAGGGGTCTCTCAAGACTGAAGAAAAAGTCTAAGACACAGGACTGACCATATTCGGAGTAAGGATCTTCAAAGTGACAAAGAACTTTGGAGTATACCCAGAGTCACTTCCCAAGAGCAGACAGACCTTTAGGTTAGTAATTTTTCACCGGGTGGATCTGAGTCCTGCTGCTTCTGCTGTTACCCTGTCCCTACAGGTCACTGGGTCCATTAAAGTATCAATAAATTAACCTTCAAGATGAAAGTCAACAGACCATGTTCCATAGGAAAGACTTATACGAGATTGCCATTGGAGGGCTGCATTGTTTGTGAATGACAATAAATTCAAAAT
>NW_008437977.1:0-409 GCF_000622305.1 Nannospalax galili
CAGATCCCCTGGAACAGGTATTACAGGGGTTTGTGAGCCACCTGATCTGGAATCTGGAAACTGAACCCTGGTCCTCTGCAAAAGCATTAAATGCTCTTAGCCACTGGGTCATCTTTCTATCTCCTGAAAGTATTGATTTTGTTAGTAGTAGCTGATTAGAAACTTATTTTATTCTTTGAAGACCAGAATATAGAATTACTTCAATTAAGTACTTAGACTGGCACCTGGGTCACAGTAGATGCTCAATAAATACTTATGATTGAAATGAAAGATGTAACATTCTGTATGTATCGTTGCTAAATACAGGGCTTTATTTGGAATTGTTATGCCTTTTCTTCTTTATTATTTGTTAGTCACATTTTTAATTAGTGTAGGATACTAATCCTGTTTTCCTTGTCTTTTGAAAAAA
>NW_008437978.1:0-407 GCF_000622305.1 Nannospalax galili
TCTGCCGTAAAGATGGTGGTGTCTCCTGCCCCTCTGATGTGCACATGGTCGTGTCACCTGACGCCTCTAACGTGACATGGTCGTGTCACCTGCCCCGTCTGACATGCAGATGGTCAAGTCAAATGCCCCCTCTCACGTGCACATGGTCGCGTCACCTGCCCCCTCTGACATGCAGATGGTCGTATCTCCTGACCTCTTTGACATGAACATGGTTATGTCACCTGCCCTCTCTACCATAAAGAGGGTCGTGTCACATGCCCCCTCTGACGTGCAGATGGTCATGTCAATTGCCGTCTCTTTTGTGCACATGGTCGTGTCACCTGCCACCTCTGACGTGAACACTGTCATGTCACAGCCCCTCTCTGACGTGCACATGGTCGTGTCACCTGCCCTCTCTGATGTGCACA
>NW_008437979.1:0-409 GCF_000622305.1 Nannospalax galili
AAGGAAGCCCTGAGTTGGATCCCCAGGACTACGTAAACGGGGTGTGGTGGCACACACCTGTAATCCTAGCACTCAGAAGGTGGGGGCAGGAGGATCAGGAGTTCAAGCATCCTCAGCTACATAGTAAATTTGAAGGGAGCCTGGGAAACAGAAGATCCTGTCTCTAATAATAATAATGATGATGATGATGATAATAATAATACTAAAACAAAATAACAAAATAAAATAAAATCAGTTTTAGGAATGCTTCCAAAAGGGCTTGCTCAGTGACTGGCTGTTCTGATGATAAGCAGCTGCTCCTAGTCATGACCTAGTCTACCAGGGCAGGGAAGCCTTCCAAAGAGACATGGTCATAGACCACAGAATAAGGAGTTCCCAACTTTTTGATCATCAGAATCTTAGAGACCCA
>NW_008437980.1:0-409 GCF_000622305.1 Nannospalax galili
CTGTTCCTGTGGAACTTGGAACAGTTCTGAAAGAGGTGCAGACAGTGGAGGCCTGGCTTGTGGAGCTTCAAAGAGAAGTAAAGATTATCAGGGCTGCTTGTATGATAGTTTGAATTGAGAATCTGTGGGTTTTGGTCAACTGGGTCTAAATAATCAGCTGTGATTAAGAAGAAACTAATATCACTTCTCAGTAAAACCTTTGCTTTGCTGGGACAATTGATGCTGACTAGCTGGGGCTGAAAAATGAGCTATGAGTGACAAGAGACCAATATCATTGTGGAAAAATCTTCTGGGAATTGTTTCCTCATGGTCAGCACACAGAAACTTTGTTCTAGAGAGGGCCAGAGCCTCCATCTCCAGCTAGAAGCAGGACTTGGTAATGTGTAAGAGTCTTCTGCCTGGTTCTGGT
>NW_008437981.1:0-409 GCF_000622305.1 Nannospalax galili
CCCTGAACTAGGTCCAGGAGAGTAAGACAGTAGAAAGAGAAAACAAGGATTAGAAAATACACAGGTTTGGTGGGTGAAATGGAGTTCACAGCCAAAGCAAGCCTGGGTGATATAGCGAACAGTGAAAGAAGGTGTTGGGAAACTCATATATCTGGGGAAACACACACAGCTGGTAGAACTCAAAGATCCTTAGGATTGGAGCTCCATGATCCAAGCAGTCTACAGATCTGGGAAAACACATACAGAATGATGGGGTTAAGGATCTCATGGTTTGAAAGGAACTGGTCTGGGGGTTCACAGAATTCACAATTGGAACATAACTTGGAGTTAGAAAAGAGGACAAGAAATCAGAACTTATCTTATATATTTTTTTAATATTATTTTTTATTTTTTAGAACTATATCATTAC
>NW_008437982.1:0-409 GCF_000622305.1 Nannospalax galili
ACCAAAATAAGTCTACAGATTTCCTAAAAACCAAAGCATACGTTTCTTTAAAACATACATACTTTAAGATTCAGATCTTTGCACCAAAATTTAATTTTCGTATTTTACCAGAACTCCTTACACAATTGCCTCCCCAAAGTTAATTTATAATAAAATGTTAAAATCAGTATAGTCTGTTTTAAGAATATAAAACATTACAAACAAAGCCAAAGTTGGGCCGAGACAATTACCTCAAAGGCATCTTCAATGCCATCTTCAGTGACACCCTCATGTGTTTCCTGTGCAGCCAAAACTTTTTCTGATAGATACTTAAGGATAAAAAATGATTCCTCGGTGGCAATACACACTAGTTCTCCAGAATCAGACCAGAAAATCTGCAACATGACAAACAAAAACATAGGCAACTGAT
>NW_008437983.1:0-409 GCF_000622305.1 Nannospalax galili
AGATGGTAAATGGGGAATTCTCCCTAAAAGGTTACTAGGGGACATAGTTTTGTCTTATTGCATGTACACTCAAAACTGGTTCAGGCCAGATCAGCCCTTCTAATCATACTGGTACTTTGGGAATATAGTTGAATAGAAACTGTCTAAATTTGATTGATACGAATGGTGGGAAAACTTACACTATTGTTGCACAACTGGAGGACGTTTATCCCATTGAAGATGGGGATCTGGTTTCCGAGGTTGGGTGTGTTGTTTGGAGAGGGATGTATGTGCATAGTGTGTGCAGATGAAGGAACTAGGCTGCCAGGTGCCTTATTACAAGGTATGTGGGGGGTGTATAATCCAAAACCAAATGGGGTCCCAGGGTACTGAAGTGTTTCCTGTGCTGAGTGCAGCTGAAGAATTATTA
>NW_008437984.1:0-409 GCF_000622305.1 Nannospalax galili
GTCATTCATGGAATCCTTTTTATATTTCCAACAATTTGAAATGTTGTCATTACAAACACCACATTCTTAATATAAATTCTTTTGTTTTTGAATATTTCAGTATATTTCAACAATTTATGATTTTGTCTTGAACAAACCCACTCAGTTTAATCGAAGTGAATTTTTCCTGAAGGTATGACTCTACACAGAGTATTTATGCAGCAAAATGCAATCCAAGTTAATATACATGCTAATTTACAAGGGTTTTGTGTTTTAGACAGGGATGTGCCATTTAACTTTGATTGGCCTGGAACTATATAGACAGGTCTGGTCTTGAAATCACAGAGATCCACGTGCCTCTGCCTCCAGACTGCTTCCTGTGTCTCAGATTTTTACACATATTCACTTCATGTACATTTTATATAGACAA
>NW_008437985.1:0-409 GCF_000622305.1 Nannospalax galili
CCCTGCCCCCACAGTCTCATCCCAGGTCTGTAAACTCCCCATCTTGCTTCTGGGATGCCCTCGACATTCAACTCGCCCCACAGCTGCACATACTTCCTTTTCCTGTTCCAGTCCCTCCATGCTAACTCTGCCAGCAGCCAGGCTCCATCGTTCTTCCCAGGGTGTCCTGCCCACCCATAGCTCATGCTTTTCAGAGGAATAAGCACTTTCAGGGCTACTGTAACCGACCAGCTGTCTGTAAACCTCTGGTCCGTGCAGCCATCACTCTGGCTTTTATAATCTTTCCTCCCCTTCTTCGGCCATGGTCCCTGAGCCTTTGTGGAGGGCAGAGTTTTATAAAGGTGTCCTCTTCAGTGATAAGATCTCTGTAGCCTCTTATCCTCTGCAAGGTGTAGGAGTGTTTTGCCTG
>NW_008437986.1:0-409 GCF_000622305.1 Nannospalax galili
GAAACCACCAAGGAACAAAAGGAGTAGAAGTTATCCACCCAGCCCAGAGCCCTGTAAATAGCCCCGTTTGGCCTATCAGGAAGCCAGATGGCTCCTGGAGAATGACTATAGTATACTGGGAGTTAAATAAGGTGGTGCCTCCCATTGGTACCCAACATTGCACTGCTAACTGATCAGCTGGTGGACCTTGCTAATGCATTCTTTAGTATTCCCCTAGCTGTCAAATCCCAAGATCAATTTGCATTCACATGGAATGGAAGACAATGGACTTTCAGTTTACTTCCCCAAGGTTACCTCCACAGCCGCACAGTTTGTCACGGGATGGCGGTCCAGGACCTGGCCCTGTTACCCTGCCCTGCTTCTGTAAGGAGGTTCCACTACATAGATGACATAATGCTAACTTCTCAGT
>NW_008437987.1:0-409 GCF_000622305.1 Nannospalax galili
AAGACAGAGACGCCTTTGGGTACCCTTCCTTCTGGTCCAGGCTTAAGGAGCAGATAGAGGTGGGAAGGCAGCTCTGTGGGATAATTGCTGCTTGTCTCCAGGGTAGAGGCTCTGCCAGGGTTCTTCAGCCTCTAAGTTGCTGGGACTCTGTTCCAACTGCCCTCTCCCAGTGCCTTGGAACTGATTAGAAAGTTTAAGAAAAACAAGAGGTCTGTCAGTTATTGTCAAAGCTGTAAACCTCATGATACATCACAAATGTTCCCCTGGGTAGATGATCCCCTGGATAGAACACTTAGGGATCTGAAGAGATAGAAGTAGCCAAGGTTCATAAGAAAGAACAATGGAAGCACTGTAGGTGGCCCATTGTTAAGAAACAAAAACAGGACAGGCATGGTGGCTCACCCCAAGT
>NW_008437988.1:0-409 GCF_000622305.1 Nannospalax galili
TACCATGATCATCTTTGGTGAATGCATGAATAGTAAATTTGTTAACTTTAATTTTAAAAATCCCTAAACTATATAACATATCAAAATGCATACTATTAATAGAGTCTTTTGAAAATAATTTGTAGACAGGGTCTCACTCTGTAGCTCTGGCTGACCTTGAACTCACAGAGATCCACCTGATTCTGCCTTCCAAGTGCTGGCAATAAGGCATGTGCCACCATGCCTGGCCTTATCTTGTGTTCAGGGACATGCACACATACACCGTGAAGGCCAGAAGATGGTGTCTGGGTTCTCATGCAGCTAGAGCTATAGGCAGTTGTGAGCGGCCTGATGTGGGTGCTGGGAATTGAATTCGGGTCCTCTGGAAGAGCAGCAAGCTCTCTTAAGTGATGAGCCACGTTCCCAGTCC
>NW_008437989.1:0-409 GCF_000622305.1 Nannospalax galili
GCTGTAGATGACAGGATTCAGCATGGGAATCACTATGCTGTAAAACATGGACACTATCATGTCCTGCTCCAAAGCATAGTTGGAACTTGGTCTCACATACATGAAAATAACAGTACCATGAGAAATGGACACTGCAGTCAGGTGAGAGCCACAGGTAGAGATGACTTTTTGCAGCCCTTCAGCAGAGCACATCCTTAGAATAGCACCCAGAACACAGCCATAGGAGATCAGGACAATGAGGACAGTGAATAGCTGAACAGACCCAGCACAGAAAAAGAGCAGAAGTTGGTTCACGTGGGTGTCAGAACAAGAAATTTGTAGAAGAGCAGGGATATCACAGAAGATGTGTTTAATTTCCCTGGATCCACAAAAGGACAGGCTGAAAGTGGCCACTGTGTGAATAACAGCA
>NW_008437990.1:0-409 GCF_000622305.1 Nannospalax galili
GTCCTCTGTAAGAGCAGCCTGTGCTCTTAACTACTGAGCCATCTCTCCAGCTCCACTTGTGATTTTTAAAAAAAATTATACATTTATTTTATGCGTATGAGTGTTTTGCCTGCATGAATGTAAGTGAACCTGTGCCATGCAATGCCAACAGAGGCCAGAAAAGGGTGCCAGATCCTGTGGAACTGGATTGATGACGGTTGTTAGCTATGATGTGGATCTGGGGAACCAAGCTCTTGTCCTCTGCAAGAGAAGCCAGTGCTCTTAATCACTGAGCCATCTCTTAGCCCCACAGTACATACTCTTAATGCTGAGCCACCTCTCAGCCCCATGCTTGAAATTTTACAATCAGTTTGTAGGTACTTTTATATATGCTAGGGACTGACCTTTTGATGTTGGTACTTTTGTATAT
>NW_008437991.1:0-409 GCF_000622305.1 Nannospalax galili
AAGTTATCACAAACGAGAATCATCTCAAAACAGGCTTAGTTCCTATCCATTCTGTATCGCAGTGGAGCATCTGGACAGGACTAGCTAAGCATCAGGCAAACAGGCAGGGCACTCCACTCAACTCTCATGTGAATCTGTATTTCTCACTTCTAATTATGTGCTATAGGATTTAGCAACTAAATTGGGGAGGGGTTGTAATCATTCTGTTCTTGGGTGCAGTCTGGCTTATAGAACCAGAAAAAATATAAGACCCAGGTGACTGGGAGCAGGGCCGTGAAATGCTGCTTCTGACCATGACCGGGCACTCACAATCACAGCAGCTTCAGTTGCCTCCACAGGGCCCATAAGATTGGGTGAGTCAACATTCAGTCATGGGTTGGGGAGGGGGGATCATTGAGTCTCACATCAC
>NW_008437992.1:0-409 GCF_000622305.1 Nannospalax galili
TTGAAGATCTGTAATGTAAAAGTGAGGGTAAATACAATTATATTAAATTTTCACAATAGCTTAAAAACTGCTTTCACGACCAAAGTTTTAGAAGGCCGTGGCTGTCAATGTAAGTACAGGTGTAAGTAATAACCTCCCAATAACTGGATTTCTGGCAGACCTCCTCTTTAAAGGTGACCTTACAGTGATGGAAGAAGACTATAGTGTGGAAGCTGGTTGAATGCAGCTGTTGGGTGCAAACCATCTAATCTCAGCCAAGTGCAGCAGTTGTCTAAACTTTGGTTTCACTATAGATAAAATGGGTAATTCAGTCTCATAGTGTTCTTCCAGACTGAAATGCTATGCAACTAAATGAATACAGTTATTCATATCAATCGTACATAAATGCAAAATATGGATATAATTAGAT
>NW_008437993.1:0-409 GCF_000622305.1 Nannospalax galili
AAAGGGACTCACAGTTACTAACTCAGAGTTTAAAAGCAATGATAAGCTGGTGTTTATAACCTCTGCTCTATGAACTGTTTGCTTTGCAAAGGTACTGATGGATAAAGTACTGGATTTTACAGAATGGAACAATGCCTCCCTCAAAGGGCAGTGGAAAGAATTAGTGAGATGCATTCTCAAAACCTGTGTCATAACTCAAGGGAAGCAAGTGGTGTGTGGCCACTGAGAAAGGCAATGGTAACAGTGATTGTAAGGCCGGGATCCTGGTACTTTTTTTATCACCCACAGGTGATCATGAGCATGTCATTTCATCTGGCTTACTCTTGGGCTCCTCCAGGATAGAAAACATAATTCATACTGTGCAGACCTTTCCCACATTAGCCATACAAGTAAATCAGAAAGGCCTATG
>NW_008437994.1:0-409 GCF_000622305.1 Nannospalax galili
CAGATGTCTTGATGAGGGCACAGTGGGAATCAAAAATGAGGATGGAGCTCACAGTGCTCCCATTCTCTTCAAAGCAGTGAAGAGTTCTTTATCGGGCTGTAGAAATGGCTCAGTCCTGAAGCATGATATGTAAGGACCTGAGTTTGGATCCCCATGTGAAAAATCCAGGCCTGATGGCACATCTGTGCCATCCCAGCAAAAGCAAGATGTGTGGCAACAATAGGCAGAACTCGGAGGCTCATGGACCACGTAGCCTAGCCTAATGTGGCCAAGTTCCAATGAAGGGCCCTGTCTCAAACCAAAGATGGAAGATGCTTGAGATACAACACCCACAGTTGTCCTCTGGCCTCCACATGTGTGCCATTCACATGTACACATACCTACACACTAGAACATGCATCTATACCCA
>NW_008437995.1:0-409 GCF_000622305.1 Nannospalax galili
ATTTACTAGGAAAGAGGCGGCACCAGGTGCAGAACTTTTTGAGGTAAGGCTTGAAGAAAGCTGATGAAGGACAGTTTGGAACATGTAAATGACCAATTGAAATGGAAGTGTGAGGCCGCATGACATCCCATCAGTCCCCTCTCTTGCCAGGCTGGGCCTTTTTAAGGTTGTAATCCCAGGAGTGGTTCTCTGTAGCCCGAGGCAGGACACTGCTGTCCAGCTGTCCTGGGTGAGCAGAAGGAAGCCTAGAGTCCCATCCTGGAGGGACGCCCAGCTCAGCTGGCCAGTGAATTCCAACTGAATCATCAATTCATGATTCCAGGTGACTAAGCAAGCATGAGAACATGGAGGAATCTCTAAAAAACCAAGTGGGAGGCATGGTGGGGTGGTCAGTGGCAGGAGCTTGGGA
>NW_008437996.1:0-409 GCF_000622305.1 Nannospalax galili
CCTGCCCTCTCTGCCATAAAGATGGCCGTGTCACCTGCCCCCTCTCATGTACAGATGGTCGTATCACCTGCCTCTCGGACGTTCAGATGGTCGTGTGACCTGCCCCTTTGACGTGAAAATGGTCGTGTCACCTGCCCCCTCTGATGCACAGATGGTTCTGTCACCTGCCGACTCTGGCGTGCAGATGGTCGTGTCATCCTCCCCCAATTATGTGCAGATGACCGTGTCACCTGCCCACTCTGCCGTAAAGATAGTCTTGTCAACTGCCACTTCTGACGTGTAGATGGTCGTGTCACCTGCACCGTCTGACGTGCAGATGGTGTCATTTCACCTGCCGCGTCTGACGTGCAGGTGGTTGTGTCACCTGCCACCTCTGACGTGCAGATGGTCTTGTCACCTGCCCCCTCTG
>NW_008437997.1:0-409 GCF_000622305.1 Nannospalax galili
CCCTCCACCTTCTGAGTGCTGGGATTACAGCTGTGTACCACCACTCTTGGTCTATGTGGTGCTGGGGCTGGAGCCCAGGGCCTGGGGCATGCTAGGCAAGCACTCTACCAAGTGACCGGCATCCCTCAGCCTTAATTTAAGGTTATTGCAAAAATAAAGTGAACCCAGTGCAAGTGCCAGGCATATATATGCCATATCATTAGCAGCAAACAAATGCTAGGTCTTAGGACAAATGAGCTAGGTGGAATCAGTCCAAGTGAGGGAGCAGAGATGCTGAGGGCATCCAGAGACTATGCTTATGTGGCTTTGGAGTCAGGTAAATCCTTCCCGGATTGACTTGAGAAGCAAACCCAGGATCTGGGGTGCAGCTCAGTGATGTTTAGCATGCATGAAGTCCTGGGTTCAATTC
>NW_008437998.1:0-409 GCF_000622305.1 Nannospalax galili
GATCTTCCCTGAAATGGAAACCATGTTTTCTTCTCAGTTCCTTCTTTCCACGCTTGGTCGTCAATAGAGTAGAAATCAGGCCCTCTATTATCATTGTTATTGTTATTATTATTACTTTGTGTATGCACATGTGTGGCATATATATGTGCTTGTGTGTGCATGCACATGTGCATGTGGAAGCTAGAGCTCAGCACTGCATGTCCCCCTCACTCAGTCTCTATTTATTTATTTATTTGTTTATTTATTTAATTATTTATTATTTACCTATCTGTTTTGCCATGTTGGGGATTGAACCTAGGGCCTTGTATGCGCCAAATAAGGACTCTACCACTGAACTACATAACCGTCCCCTCCCCTCCACCTTACTTTCTGAGGCAGAGTCAGTCGCTGAAATCAGAGCTCATCAATT
>NW_008437999.1:0-410 GCF_000622305.1 Nannospalax galili
GCTCCAAGCACTCAATGGCTTTTCCAGCCCAAACCTCCGAACTATTCCACAATCCTCCCAAAAAACCATGGTCAGGTTTGTCTCAGCAAGTGCACACTCTTCGGTACAATTTCTGTCCTAGTTGATTTCTATTGTTGCGATAAAATGCTGACCAAAATCGACTTGGGGAAAAAAGGGTTAATTTCACCTTATAGCTTACAGTCCATCACTGAGGGAGGAGCTCAGGGCAGGATCCTGGGGGTGGAGCTGATACTGTTTACTGGCTTGCCACCTTAGCCCATACTCAGTCTTCTTTCTTATACAAGCCAGGGCCATATGCCTAGGGGTGATACCTCCCACAGTGGGCTGGACACTCCCCTGTCACTCACCTATCAAGAAAATGTCTCACAGGCAAGGTCACAGGTCAGTCA
>NW_008438000.1:0-410 GCF_000622305.1 Nannospalax galili
TAAAGCTTAGTTAGCATAAAAAGCCAGAGGGAAACATGTTAACCCAACTCCCATGAAAAATACACATACAATATCTGAACAGAAATGCATGTATATACACTATTGCTATATAACAAGAAACACAGAGCCAGGCAGGAGAAACCTCCCTTTGAGTTGTTGGGCAGAATAGTCCAAGAGACTCCCAAAATAATGCAGGCTGTTGACACAGCTCTTGATTTCCTCCCAGAGCTTGAAAGTAAGACCCTATTACTGAAGACAGGACATACATCAGACATAAGACTTGGAGCAAGTGAATTCAAACTGACCTGGAAGCCTTCTCTCTGAAGACAAACTCTCATAGCTCTAGAGGATCAGATCTTGGAGGTAATCACAAACTCTCATAGCTCTACAGGATCAGATCTGGGAGGTAA
>NW_008438001.1:0-409 GCF_000622305.1 Nannospalax galili
TAATATCCAAACCAGGTAAAGACACAACCAAAAAAGAAAACTATAGACCCAAATCTTTAAGGAACATAGATGCAAAAATTCTCAACAAACCATCATTTTGATGCTTTCTGTTTGTGAACCAGACCACTGATAATCTATTTTATTGCCTTACGCTTACTTCTTTCTTTTCAATCAGAAAATAAATACCAAATAATATCAAATTTTGAAATGTTTTCAGTTTTTTACAAAATACTTGCTCATGATGTTGTGTTTATTTAATCTATTATTGCTATTTACCAGTTTAGCTGTTTCTCAGACACCAAATGGTTCTATGGCACCATTAACAACACAGATTTTCTTGTGGAACTATGATCACTCTCCATCACCCAAACTTCTTATTATTCCCAACAGGAACTATCCAAATTAACCA
>NW_008438002.1:0-409 GCF_000622305.1 Nannospalax galili
TCTCTCTCTCTCTCTCTCATTTTGTAGCCCAAGTTAGTCTAGAACTCCCTAACTTCCAGTGCAGGTGTGAAACACCATGATTAATTCTTTATTTTATTTTTGTTTCTTAATTTTACAGACCAGAAATAAAGCATTTTCCTATAAAATTGTAGTAACAAAAATAAGATAATCATCATGATATGGCATTAAAAATATTGGTAAATATTAATGCGTATCTCCTTAGCCAAGATACAGAATTAAGGAGATAACAGGGAGCGGGTAACCTAGGATCATAAATGGCATTTGACCTTTAACTCTACATTGGTTTTATTTCAAAAATATAATTTGAGTTGATTATGCTTAATTAAGCAGATATGAAGGGGCTAGAGAGATGGCTCAGTGGTTAAGAACACTGGCTGTTCTTCCAGAA
>NW_008438003.1:0-410 GCF_000622305.1 Nannospalax galili
GGCTATCCCTTCATCTTTGACAGGGGTTAGGGGATGAGATGACAACATTCCAGTATCTTCTGCACTGGTTTCTGAGGCTGGAAGTGGGTCCAATGCCTGTACATCACAGGCAGTGGGTGCTGGTGAGATGTGGGCTCAGAAATCAGGACAGTCATGCCCTTCTGCAGTCAGGCTCAAAAGTGCTCAGGAGAGAGGCTTGTCCTTGGGAGTTGAGTAGATCTCCACAGACACCTCAGGAGAGGTGGCGATGGGTGAGGTGAGTTAAGAGGTTTCTGGAAACCTCTTCATGTCCCCATCTGAGGCATTGCAGGACACACTGTGTCTCCAGACCACTGAGATTTAGGGCAGAGAAGTTTTTCAATCTTTTGTTTTTATTTTTAGACATGGTCTCCCTTTGTTGCTCAGGGTGG
>NW_008438004.1:0-410 GCF_000622305.1 Nannospalax galili
GTGTTCCTGGAGAACCTGTCTGCTTTCATCTGCACTATTTTGCCTTCAAACAGACTTTTCTAATCATCTGGTAATTCTACTGGGTGTTCTATAGAAAGGGGACCCTGGTAGGAGTTTATCAATCACACTGAAGGGTTAATTTCAGTAGAACAAGGGGGGGGGGATATCATTACTCTCTGAAATGAATCTGTCCTCTACCTAGGAGTGTTTGTGTTCTCTAAGAACTTTTTTTAGTCTTGATTAATAACTTTATTTCTTGTTAAAATACATGTTCCATATTTATTTTTTTTAACTTTAAAAAAAATACTGAGAATTTCATACATCCATATAAGATGTTTGGATCAAATCCACGCCCACTCCCTCCCCTCTGACTCCTCCCACATCTCCCCATCACTTTTTCCTGACAACTT
>NW_008438005.1:0-410 GCF_000622305.1 Nannospalax galili
TGAAGACACATTGGAGAATTGTGATGTCATATTGGAGCATTTGATGACATAGTAACGCACTGTGATGACATATTGGTGCATTGTGATGGCACTTTCAACATTGTGATGGCACACTGACCATTGTTATCAAATATTGGGGCGTTGTTATTGACACTGGGCAGTGTGAAGGAACATTGGAGCATTGTGATATTCCATTGTAGCATTGTGATGGCACATTGGAGTATTGTAATGATGCATTGGGGCATCGTGATGGCACACTGAGCAATGTATTGTCATATTGGAGCATTGTGATGCCACAGTGGAGCATTGTAATGGTATGTTATGGCACTGTGATGGCATAATGAGCATTGATATGACATATTTTGGCATTGTGATTTCACAATGAAGATGGTCATTTCACATTGGAGCAG
>NW_008438006.1:0-410 GCF_000622305.1 Nannospalax galili
AGTCATGAGACTGTCAACACCTCAGCTAGTAGCCAGTTGGGGCTTTATCTGCAGAGGACCAGAGGCTGCAAAAAAAAATTAGGATGAGGTCCTGCTCAGGGGCTGGCAAGGTGGAGGGGGAGGGCCTTGGCTAAGGCACTTGGGGGTGAATCAAGGATTCTGCCACACAGGACAGAGGTCCTTTGAAAGGATAGGAGGTCCCAGGAGCCCATGGGAGGATGTGACAGTCACACTGACTGACAGCAGAGGCTGGGCATTAGACAGGTTGTGGGGGACACAGAGAGCAAGTCCAGCTAGATATGTCTGCTGTGAGGTGAGCATGAGGCCAGGAGCTTGCCCAGCTGTGCCACGTTCCTGGGTCTGCTGGCCTCTGCAGACTTCACCCCTCCTGTCCCCAGCCCCATTCCCCC
>NW_008438007.1:0-409 GCF_000622305.1 Nannospalax galili
GCAAGAACAGCCAGTGTTCTTAACTGCTGAGCCATCTCTCCAGCCCCAATAGCCTGTAATTTAAATCATTAAATAATACTTAAATAGCATGATATATAATCAGCTCATCTTGTTATATGACAAGGGAATAAGAAAAGAGACATTCTTTAGATATTTGATATACATACATGCACAAGTATGTTTGTAATAAAATAAGAAAAAATGCTCATGGAAATCACTGTCTTTGTCTGTGGCTGAGCACAGGGCCATAGCTGGTTGTTCATAATCACCTTCTTTTACCCATTAAAATTCTCTTTGCAAGCCTAGAGAGATGGCTCAATGGTTAAGAGCACTGGTTGCTCTTACAGAAGACCCAGGTTTGGTTTCCAGCGTCATAAGGCAACTAACACCCATTTGTAGTTTCAGCACC
>NW_008438008.1:0-410 GCF_000622305.1 Nannospalax galili
GGGGGGGTGCCATGATGTGTATGAATTTAGAGAACAACTTTGTGAACTAGAGTCAGTTCTCTCCAACTTTAGTGTGGGTTTCAAAGATTGAACTCAGGCCGTCCGGCTTGCACAGCGATCACCTTATCCACTGAGCCATCTTGGGTGCCCTGATTTCCCATGTCTTAACTGGAATGTATTAATCTTTGTTGCAGTTTTCTTTCTAGAATTTTCCATTTCACTTGCATTTTCCACCTTGGCTATCTGTAACATGTCTCTTCCTTGCTGAAAGCATTATTTCCGGTCTTGATGGTGTGTGTGTTTTTATTATTAAAATAAGCTTTTCTCCTTGTTAAAGAAAACACATGATTGTTGCAGAAAATGTAGATAATATAAATAAATAGAAGAGTTTTTTTTTTTTTTTTTTTTTT
>NW_008438009.1:0-409 GCF_000622305.1 Nannospalax galili
CTCTGACGTGCAGATGGTCATGTCACGTACCCCCTCTGACGTGCAGATGGTTGTGTCTCCTGCCCTTTCTGACGTGCAGATTATTATGTCACCTGCCGTCTCTGATGTGCACATGGTCGAGTCACCTTCCCTCTCTGACATGGACATGGTCGTGTCACCTTCCCTCTTAGTCGTGCACGTGGTCATGTCATCTGCCCTCTTTGACGTGCACGTGTTCGTGTCACCTGCTCTCACTGCCATAAAGATGGTCGTGTCACCTGCCCCTTCTGATGGGTAGAGGGTTGTGTCACCTCCCCCTCTGACATGCAGATGGTCTTGTCACCTGTCCTCTCTGATGAACAGATGGCCATGTCACCTACTCTCTCTGCTGTACAGAATGTCGTGTCACCTACCCTCTCTGCTGTACAGA
>NW_008438010.1:0-410 GCF_000622305.1 Nannospalax galili
TAACTGTGTTGACTGGATAGACTTACAGATGGGTGAATGGACAGACAGTTGAATGGATGGACAGACAGATGGATGGACTGATGGATCAACGGATGGGTGGACAGATGGACAAACAGATGGATGGACTGATGGATCAATGGATGGACCAATAGATAAATGGATGGTACCCGGATAGATGGACAAATGGATGGATGACTGGCATGTCCAGACTGGAATCAGGAAGCCCAGAGGAGAAGCTGTTATATGGATTCATGGATGAGCTAAAAGAGCAGGGCAGTAGGGTGGGCAGGCACACTAGGCCTGGGACTGGACAGTGTAAAGCAATGTGACATGATAAAGAAGTGAATGGATCGGTATAATGGCTCAGATCTCAGCAGACCGCCAGAGAGTGCCGAGTTCTGGCCTCCCTC
>NW_008438011.1:0-410 GCF_000622305.1 Nannospalax galili
AGGTTCTGGCTGCCACATCTAGGGAGCTCATAGGGCCAATGCTGCTCTTGCTTCGAGGCTCTCTTCATGACCTCCCTTGTCCATTGAGTTTTATTCAAAAGGACCAAAGCTTGGAGGAAATTTCTGTTCCCTGATATACTTTGAGCAGGCAGTAGTACGAGAGAGCCATAGTCTGTATTCACAGCCAGGGAAAGGGGTAAAACACCTCATGGGAGCACATGCAGGCACACACACAAACACACAGACACACACACAGAAGCAGATACACACAGACATGCATACACAGGCACATACACACACATAAACATACCCCCCCACAAAACCAAATATTCACAGATACGTAGGACACAGACATACACAGATACAAAGAAACACATAGATACATAGACACAGATACACACACACACACA
>NW_008438012.1:0-409 GCF_000622305.1 Nannospalax galili
CCCTCTGACGTGCACATGGTTGTGTCACCTGCCCACTCTGACGTGTTGAGTGTCGTGTCAGCTGCCCCCTCTGACATGCACATGGTGATGTCACCTGCCCACTCACACATGTACATGGTCGTATCACCTGCCCCTTTTAAGTGCAGATTGTCGTGTCACCTGCCCTCTGTGATGTTCACATGGTCGTATCACAAGCGCACTCTGACGTGCTGATGGTCGTGTCAGCTGCCCCCTATGACGTACACATGATCATGTCACCTGCCCACACGGCCTCGCAGATGGCTGTGTCACCTACCCCCGCTGACGTGCAGATGGTGGTGTCACATGCCCACACTGATGTGCAGATGTTTGTGTAACCTGCCCACTCTGATGTGCAGATGGTCGTGTCACCTGCCCTCACTGCCATAAA
>NW_008438013.1:0-410 GCF_000622305.1 Nannospalax galili
TCACCTTGGTACATTTTGATGTCACATTGGGTCATTGTGATGGCACATTGAACATTGTGATGACACGGTGTTGCACTGTTAAGGACAATGAGCAATGTGATGGTACCTTGGATAATGGTGATGACACATTGGAGCTTGGATATTGCACATTGAACATTAGTATTACACACTGAGTCATTGTGATGACACACGGAGCATTGTGATATCACAATTAAGCAATATGAAGACATTTTGTAGCATTGTGATGGCATATTGAGGCATTGTGATGGCACACTGAGCACTGCCTTGTCACACTGGAGCATTTTGATACGACAACAAAGCATTGTGATGTCACAGTGGAGCATTGTGATGACACCTTTGGGCATTGTGATGGCATAGTGAGCATGGACATGACACATTTTGGCATTGTG
>NW_008438014.1:0-410 GCF_000622305.1 Nannospalax galili
TTGCAACTGGGGAAAGGTGGGATAGGGAAGCACTTTAAATATGAGAGTCGGCGTATATGTTTGCCCCCTTATTTGGGGATAAGAGGATTAATTATAGTCAAATTAGTGATGGAAATGAGGTTTGAGGCCTTCATGTGGGTTTAAACTACTCTAGAACTGATACCGAGTGCTACGTATCATACCCTTACATACCTTTACAGTCACACAGCTGCTCAGAATTAGCCAGGAAAGGATGGGGTGGCAGTGCCGGCTGAGCCCACGGAAACCAAGTTCTTGGCCGTGCATTGGTTCTTCTTCTCCTCTGCTAGTGCCTTCTCCAGAAGGCCAGCTGCCCCTGCAGGCAGAAGATGCATCTCTACGATGTCACAGGCTTCAGAAATAGCCCAAAGGAACATAAACCCATAGGAATG
>NW_008438015.1:0-410 GCF_000622305.1 Nannospalax galili
CTCTGTGAGACTGAGGGCCAGCCTGGTCTACGTAGCAAGTTCTAGGTCAACTGGGGCTACAGGGAGACCCTATCTCAAAAACAAACAAAAATGACTGACATAGATGCCTTTGAGAAGTGGCTTAAGAGACCAGCAATGATGTCTACGTTGGAGCCTTATTCGATTATGTTTTGTTTCGTATGTTGTACAACATGGGAAAGTATTCCTTTCCTTTATAGTCAACGTAACAAAATTAACACCTATTTTAAAAGAAAGAGAGAAGGGAGAAGCTCCTTCCCCAGGTCTCAAGCAGTGACTCACACAAAGGCAGAAGTGGCACTGGGGCTCGTCTGGACTGGCATGACATCTGCATAGGTCCCGTCCAGAGAGAGAAGCACATTTGCCGCTTGCTGGCCCGACTCCACAACAGC
>NW_008438016.1:0-410 GCF_000622305.1 Nannospalax galili
CTCCCTTGGAACAAGATAATGTGAAATGGCAGTGTGCTACTTGGTTTTCTTACCTGACTGGAGCTGGGATGGGAGGAAGGTGCTCGGTATGTTAATATTAACCAGGCACCTGAGGCTGTTCAGTAAGCAAATAAACAGCTCAACTACTGGCTGTGGAAAGAGTATGGACTCGGAGGGTTAGTCATCCTGCAGTGACCTGCCCATTAGACCTTCGCCTCCTGGTCACAAGGTATAGACCAAACTGCAAGAACAAAGGGCATCTGTGCAGCTGACTTTCTCCAGTAATTCACATATACTTTCATAACCACCTAACTGAAGTTATGACAGGATGTATAATCAGAAACACACCTGGATCCACCTGTCTGGGAGCTTTCCGGAGTCCATTGGTCCGTTTCTGTGCAAGAAATAAA
>NW_008438017.1:0-410 GCF_000622305.1 Nannospalax galili
TCATTAAGTATATCTTAGATGACTGATTCAACACTCCAGTGTGTGGTATATTTAGCTCATATTTATACAAACATAGCTACTCTTTTCTAATAGTTTTCCTCTGGTATAGAGGAGGGAAATACAGCCAGTTCCTCTGGGGCCCAGTGTAGCTCCTTGGAAAGCCCAAGGGAAACTGCACATTGATTGATAATTCCAATCATCATCTCAAGGATGCTTGTCCTGAGGTGAAGGATGGAAGAATGATTACTGACAGGTGTCATCCCTCTCCTGAAAGCATGCTCTGTGTGTAGATTCCCAGGGAAAAGTTTGTATAATGTCTTAGGGACTCCCAGTGCTTCCTGTGGTGTCAAAATCCTGCCAGCCTGCCCTAAGAGGGTTTTTTTTTTTTTGTTTTTAATAAAAGAATGAAA
>NW_008438018.1:0-410 GCF_000622305.1 Nannospalax galili
TCAGCCAGGGTGGTGGACATACGAGCCAGGCTGAAGCGTGCTGTCCACGTAAGCTGTGCAGACAGGGGCAGAAGGGCAGGAAGGGACAGGATAGCATCCCCCCAATCTTGCCTGAAGGATCAAGGTCCACTTAGGAAGTGACACTCTGTGCAGAGGAGTATGATAGGATGACCATCAGTGTACGTTACTATGTTGGTCTGTGCAGTGGCCTGGGCAAGGCTCCTCCGGACGTGGAACACCCAAACAGCTGGGGTGAGCAGTCTCTGCACCCAGGTCCTGCTGGTCTCTGGGTCCTCAGTGTCTGCTTCTACAGGGTGACCCTTCACTTCCCTCACCCAGGACCCTGAGCCCTGGCCTGTGTACTGCAGGCCAGCTGAGAGCCACAGCATCCTCCACTGCCCAACACCCAG
>NW_008438019.1:0-410 GCF_000622305.1 Nannospalax galili
GCAATGATGACAGCATGATTTTGATGCTTCTTTTATGACCTAGCCAATGGTCTAGGGACTGGAGAGATGGCTCAGTGTTTAAGAGCACTTATTCTTCCAGAAGACACAGATTCAGTTCCCAGCACCCACATGACAGCTAACAACATCCTTAACTTCAGTTCCAGGAGATCTTACGCCCTCTTCTGGCCTCCATAAGCACTGTACACACATGGTGCACTTACACACATTCAGGCAAAACACTCATACACATTTTAAAAACTCAATAAATAAAATAGTGGTTAGGATATGGTCTACTTTAATGCATGATCTGTGATCACTTTATAAATAATGTTTGCTCTGCTGCGATTGAAGGGGGTGGCCTCCAAATGTCAAATAGATACCTTTGATCACTTTGACACACACACACACAC
>NW_008438020.1:0-410 GCF_000622305.1 Nannospalax galili
GGTGTGAAGATGTTAACCATTTGGGGTCAGTAGTTGCAGCCTGTGAGCCTCAGACACTGGAGAAGGAGTACTGGCCAAGACAGTGTTTCAGATCACCCGGATGTTCTCATCTTACGTTCTATAGATATCCGTTCAATAAAGATTAATTGACTGTACCAGAAAAATGGAGTTTGAAACAATCAATTGCCACAGGAAAAGTTTCCGTTGGGTCATAAGAAAAGGCAGAAAGGGTGAGGATGACACCAACTGTAGATGTGAAGCCAGGGGAAACAGAATGCCTGATGGTCCTTGCCACATGGGAGAGATGGAGGGGTTATACATGATGAGCAACATAATGGTGGCTTCCATTAGAGTCAGAATGTGTCTCGTCTTGTCTCAGCTGCCAGCAAGGACGCCAGGTGTGGCTCTTC
>NW_008438021.1:0-410 GCF_000622305.1 Nannospalax galili
AGCAAACGGCCTAACTTCTAAACTACTGGAGGTTGTGGTGAAACTAGGCAGGAGCTTTGCAAAGCTCGCTGAAGACATGGGACCATGAAGAGCAGGAGCAGGGCCCCTCCTTCTCCTTCTCCAGGGCTGAGTCACCTTCCAGGAAGGTTAGCACTGGGGCAGGGGCCACTTCTTCCATGAGTCTCGCTTCTTTTTCTCATATAGGTCATGTTTGTTCTATATTCTTGTTGCTTATTAAACAGAATTAGCTGGATTCAGCAGGGGCAAGTGAAGCCTTTCATCATGACATGCCCTAATTTTTAATCTGCCTCCATTCCTTAGCCTTCAGTTACTGTAACCAATAAGAGTGCCCCCAGATGATCTCATGGGTAAGACATTGAGGCCCTGAGAACAAACACGGGAACATAAAA
>NW_008438022.1:0-410 GCF_000622305.1 Nannospalax galili
AAAAAATGCCAACTACAAGGTGGAAAAGTATGAGTTGGGCAGAATGGTGAGTGCCTGCAATCCTAGGGCTCAGAGGCTGAGGCAGGAAAACTACTTTGAAACTAGGGCCAGCCTTGGCTACATAGTGAGTTCTAGGCTAGCCACAGTGACAATGTGAGACCTCATCTCAAAAAACAACACATCCCCTGTCCCAAGAAGTATGATTCCCATCCTGTCATAAAAAAATAGTATGTGTGACTTTTCTTTCCAAACGGCTTAAATATTTAAATGGAAAAATTTTAAGTTCATGGTGACTCATTCCTTTAATCCCAGCACTTGGAGCCTAAAGCAAGGGAAGATGTGAGGCCAGCCTAGGTTACAGAGTGAGTCTTAGAACAAACAAAAAAGCAAAACAACCCTCCCCCACGTTT
>NW_008438023.1:0-410 GCF_000622305.1 Nannospalax galili
AATCCTAGCACTCAAGAGGCTCCAGAAAGAAGGTAATGAGTATAAGGCCAGCCTGAGCTACATTGTAAGACCTTGACACAAAACCCCCAAAATAACAACAAGCAAGCAATTAAAAAAATAAATAAATAAGGAAGCTAACCGTTTAATGAGTATACATTATTTCTGCAGTAACAAGAGTCCTGTGCACAAGGCATTGTAAATTAAGCCCTATGGGCAACAGAGGGTCTCATATGTGGTCACAGATCTCAGTAAAGTCACTGGCCCTCACTGTGTTGCCCGAGCTGGCTTGGAACTCAGAGATTTGACTGCCTCTAACTCCTGAGGGCTGAAATACAAACAAGTACCATCATACCTAGCAATTTTTTAAGTTATTCGTTTATTCCTGTGTTTGTGGGTGTATGTCTGTGTAT
>NW_008438024.1:0-410 GCF_000622305.1 Nannospalax galili
TATAGACAGAAAGCACAAAGTTGTAAAGAGAGGAATATTAACTCTTTTCCAGAGGACCTTTATTTAAAGATGGCAAATGTAAGAGAAATTAAGGATCTAGAGGAGTAAGGTGTGTTTCCTAAATAATGTATGCCTGCTTTATAGTAGACAGTAGCATTCTCTAGACAGTGTGTCTTTACTTGAGTACCAAGATGGTGTTGTTTTTGTGACAGGCCATGTTGTAAAAATGGTATTTTCTCTAAGGCCTGTGTTTACACTTACCCTGGTAAATGCTAGAATCTGAGAATGGAATCTGACAGTGATAATCATCTCCTACCTCTTTCCCACTATGGAGTTTCTCATTTCATGCTTATTCCAGAATGTATTTCTTCATTCTCTCAGAGGATGAGGGCCTTTTTTGTCTTTGGAGT
>NW_008438025.1:0-410 GCF_000622305.1 Nannospalax galili
TGAGGCCCATTGTTTCAACAGTGTGATGCCATAGGGAGGGACAGTGTCTGTCTTTACAATGCCTCAGCTCCTGCCAGGGCCTCTGTAGTGGTGCCCCCTGGTGGTCACACTAGAAATGTCATTGGCTAAGGACCGCCTATTTACTGAGCTCACATCCAGCGTCAGAATACTCTAACTGTCCTCCATGATAGCAATTGCTGTCACCAGCTCATAGTGAGCCCACTGGAACTTCTGTTAGAAAAAGAGGCTATCTCCCAGTCAGTGGGAACAATAGAGAGATTCTGCACAAGTTTATCCATCCAGGCCTGGTGCCGCAGGCCTGTAATTCCAGCACTCGGGTGGTAGCTGGCAGAGGCAGGATGTGTGCTCTTAGTTTGAAGCCAGTCTGTCCCCTCAGAGCGTTCTGTTCT
>NW_008438026.1:0-410 GCF_000622305.1 Nannospalax galili
CTGCCATGTGGGTACTGGGATTCAAACCTGGGTCTTCTGCAAGAACAACCACTGTTGTTAACTGCTGAGCCAGCTTTCCAGCCCCTAAGAAGCTTTTTAATTGATAGATGGAGACAAAATCCTGACTCTAGTGCATTGAGGAGAAGGTGCCCTGTCTTCCTCTCTCCTTTTCCTTTCCTTTCTAAGGAAGAGTCTCTCCATGTTGCCCAGGTTGGCCTTGAACTCAAGTCTTCCTGCCTCATCTTTCTGAGCAGCTGGGATGCAGGGCATGTTTTTCTCAGGAGTGGGGCCTGTTCTACTTTGTTTCTCCATTGCTGTGACAAAATACTCTGATCAATACCAACTTGAGAAGGAAAGGGTTCATTCAGCTTACATTTTCCAGGTCACAGTTCATCTCTGAGTGAGCCCAA
>NW_008438027.1:0-410 GCF_000622305.1 Nannospalax galili
TTACATCATGGCAGAAGGCATGACAGGAGTGACTGCAGGAAAGAAAGATCACAGAGTGACACAGGAAATCCGAGGGGAAGAGGCCAGTCTTGCACATTCTTTCCTAGAATGTTCTCATGAGAACTAGCCAGGATCCCATGACAACCACCTTAATTCTTAGAAGGACAGTGTCTCAGTGGCTTGCCAATAAGCTCCACCTCTTAAACACCCCACCCCATCACTTAACATCACATACTAGAAGTGAAACTAGCACATAAGCCCTGGGCACAAAGGATACCCAAACCATCCCACCATCTATGTATGTGCACATCTTGGATGTATCTTTTTCCCTGACCTCTCCCTCGAGATTTCACAGATTTGAATTAACTCTTTTGGCATTTCCCTTCGCATAGCTAATAGACATCTCAAAA
>NW_008438028.1:0-410 GCF_000622305.1 Nannospalax galili
ACCAGCACTTCCGTATCAGAGATCACCCTGTACAGCAATCCTCTCTTTCTAAGTCCTGTCTC
Organism: Nannospalax galili; assembly: GCF_000622305.1. NCBI lineage: Eukaryota > Metazoa > Chordata > Mammalia > Rodentia > Spalacidae > Nannospalax > Nannospalax galili. The sequence goes on from NW_008438028.1 coordinate 63, forward strand.
CAATACAATGATATGGAGATTAGAGCTTTAACATATGAATTTGGGAGTGGAGAGGCACAGTTCATCCCATAGCAGATATATACTTCCAAACTGAACTAGTGCTGGTCTAGAGCTCAGTCATTAGCGTCATAATAGGCTTTCTAGTACACATCCTTACTCATATTCATGAACAGTGGAAGTGTTTCTTGCCTTCTCCCCTCAGAGAGGCATTCACTGGATTAGAAGATCCAGGAAGGAATGGAGTAACTTCCTGTGAGGAATAGGAAGCTGAGAAGAAAGCCTAAGCTTTGATCTCAGACTTCCGAACCAAGCCTCATGCTTAGTTTACAGTGCTGAGAAAGAGGAAAG
>NW_008438029.1:0-410 GCF_000622305.1 Nannospalax galili
TCACTCAGAAATCCAGAAGAGTGCACTATAGACAACTCAGGTTATTGGTAGACTGCAGCTCCTTTGTTTGTAATGTTGATGTCCTGAGTGTCAAGAGCAGTACTTTTCAACTTCTAGAGTCTTGACATGCTTCAAGGTTCTTAATACATTTATAGTATTTTGAAGTCATGAAGGATAGGTCGAGGCTCATCAGTATTTTGAAGCTCTATGACCTCTAATTCTATTCATTTGTTGACACCATCTAGAGAAAGACCTATGCTTTAAGGGGTTATATAAATTAGACTGGGCCTCTAAGTAGACAGAGATTTCCAACTAAACAACAACCATAATAGCATGCATAAAAGAAAAAAGTATCTAAATCTATATCTTTTTTCAATCTACCTATCTAAATATCCAGCATTCTGTTTCTG
>NW_008438030.1:0-410 GCF_000622305.1 Nannospalax galili
TAGCAATAAAACAGTCTTGTTTCCTTTTCTAGTTTTCCTTAAGAGAGTAAACTTCATGTTGTGATGGAAGCAAATTTCATATCATCTAAGAGTGATGAGCCTTACTCAGATAGTAGGACTTTTTATGTGCATTAGATAATGGAATGTCTATTGTGGTGAAGATGAGACCTATGATATGAACAGGCATACCATACTCCCTGTGGACATGAGATAAACTGTGTCTGGCATGTTCTCACCAGTGCTCTGACTCCTTCCATGAGGAGAGTCTCAGGAAATATGGCTTGACTGAAATGTGGTTTGACAGACAGCCAAGAGCCTGGGCAAATATTACTAGTTAGCAAATTCACAGAGGTCTTGAAATGTGTTCCTCACCATGTCCAGAATGTTCTTCATTCTCCTGCGTGCACTTT
>NW_008438031.1:0-410 GCF_000622305.1 Nannospalax galili
AAAACCTTAATGTAATGTGGGTCAAACATAAAAATGCATAAATTTCTGTTTATATGCTTTTTAACCATAAGTAAAAATTTGGCTTCAGTATTATGAAAAAAAAAACCAACAACACAGAACCCCAAAACTCCTGTGTGTACTTCCTCTCTCACCATAATATTCACTACCCTCTGCTCTCACAAGTTAAATTCACTGCTAGGAGGCTCACATGGCATCCAGTCCCCTCCTCCCATTGCCCTCATGACAACCTCAGTTTGAAGAATCTTAAAGAGTTTATTGGACTTGCTACTGAGCTTAGGGTAAGGGTATAAATACAGAAGAGTGGGTGCCACTGCCCCCTGCTCCCATTCAGGGCTGTGCTCCAAAATCCACACCCAAACATAAATCCTGTGGGTTCCCAACAGCAGGAG
>NW_008438032.1:0-410 GCF_000622305.1 Nannospalax galili
TGTCTATGACTCCTTTTTCACATTCTCTTCAACCTCCTGGCTTTCCATCATTTTTCTCCATTCCTGACTTTTAGAGCTCAACCCTCATAAACTTTATCAAACTTGTAAATCATAATCAATTCATTGTTGTGATATAAACAAAAAGCAGACTTTAATTATTTGAAAGTTAATGAGGGTTGATTACTCAATAGGACAGGACAAGGTTTTTGCATCCTTCCTTAGAGAGCAAACTTCATTCAGGGGCAATAAAGGGAGGATGTCCCAGGAACATGAGAGCACTCTAAACTCTTCAGTGACTCTGGAATTTCTTGTATTGTTGGAGGGCAGATTCTGGGACAGAGGAGAGAGTATGATTATATTTACCCTGAATTTAGGCACATACTATAACAAAAGAGAGAAGCTTGCTTTAA
>NW_008438033.1:0-410 GCF_000622305.1 Nannospalax galili
AACTTTGATGTAGAGACTCTGAAAGTTCCTGCTCACTGTCTTGATTCACGCCTGACCTCGGCTACTCTTAAGTCCCAGGCCTAGCTGAGTAACTACTGGCAGGTGAGAACTGCTGGGAGAGGGAAATTCAGATTTGTTTGAGGGTGTAGTGTTTGTTAGATTAACCAGAAACCAAGAGGTTGGTTCATTTAGTGAACAAAAGTTAGACACAATATGGCTTTACAAAATAATAGAGGACATGAAGTATGTGTGTGTCGGTGGGGGGATATAAGCAGGTGGAGTGGATCTGAGAGCAGAAGGGGAAAGGGACCTGAATGTCATCCAAATAAATTGTATGAAAATTTTAAAGACTGAATAAAAATATATTTTACAAAAATACAAATACTCTTTTTTAAAAAATATTTTTTATT
>NW_008438034.1:0-410 GCF_000622305.1 Nannospalax galili
AACAAAACAAAACACCAAACCAAACCAAAGCAAAAATTCCTTAAGCATTTAATAACCCTTTTACTACACCTACACTTATCTTCCCTCCAAAAGAATAAAGGTAGTATGAAAAACATTAGGTTAGAAAATATCCAATGAGGTTAGAATGCAAAGTAAACTGAAAGCTAAGCTGTTTGTTGTTAGGCCTCTTGCAGTGTCACATAATTTTTAAAAATTATAGCAGCAACACATAGGGTCAGACAGGTCCCAATGATGGTGCCAATGTTCAACTATGAATTATAAAACATTGAAAGCGATAAGTAAAAATAATTAAAAATGTAGTTAAGAAAATCATCGGAAAAAATCCAGAATATTGAACATTCAACAAAATAATTCACTTAGAAAATTTTTTAAATTATTTTATTATTTTT
>NW_008438035.1:0-410 GCF_000622305.1 Nannospalax galili
TTCAGTGTGGGTGCATCCACTGGGCCCACCAAGAGTCTCAATCACCCAAATTTTAACTTGCCTTTTCTCTCGCTAGCATTTCTGCATGGCATGAGGCAGATACACCTACTGGTCAGACTGCAGACGAGTCAACAAGCCTGGAAGACCTACAGTCATGGCCCCCTTGAGAAGCGCTTCCACTGTAGGAACAGGAACGAGGAGCAGCACCTGGAGGAGGCTCCTGGTCTCCACCATGGCTAGGTGCCAGTGATGCACCAGAAACCGTTCAGATCACTTCTTGACTGGGACTGCTTCCCAGAGGAAGCAAAGACAGCTGCCTTTTTATCAGCCTCTGTCTTTGCATCAATCAGTTCCTTCCTTCCTCCTCCTTTCTTTCCTTCTCTCCCTCCCTTGTTTGCCCACTATTCTCA
>NW_008438036.1:0-410 GCF_000622305.1 Nannospalax galili
CACTGGCTGCTCTTGCAGAGGACTCAGGTTTGGTTCCCAGCACCCACATAGCAGCTAACAACAGTCCAGTTCCAGGAGATCCAATGTTCTCTTCTGGCCTCTGAGGACTTTGCATGACAGACATGGGTGCAGTTACATAACTGCAGGCAAGGCCCTTATATGCATAAAATAAAAATAAGTAAATAAAGAGTAAAATACTTGGGAACTGACTTATCCAGAGATGTAAAAGACTTTATAATTAACAGTAAAACATTGCTGAAAAATTAAAGAAGACAAAAATAAATGGAAATTTGTGTTGTATTCATGTATTGGAAGACTTCATATTGTTAAGATGTTATTCAAGGCACCCTACAAATTAATGCAATCCATATTAAAATACAAGATACTTTTGAAGAAATAAACAAGCTCAT
>NW_008438037.1:0-410 GCF_000622305.1 Nannospalax galili
AGCTGGGGCTACAGGGAGACCCTGCTTCAAAAAGACCAAAAAAAAAAAAGTGTGTGTGCATGTGTATATGTGCATGCACGTGTTCATGTGTGTATGTGCATATGGGTATATGTATGCACGTGTATTTGTATGTGTGTGCATGTGCATGCATGTGCGCGCATGTTTGTGTGTGTATGTGCATATGGGTATGTGTATGCATGTGTGTGAATGTTTATGTGTGTGTTCATGTGCATGCATGTGTATGTGCATATGGCCATGTGCATGCACATGTGTGGGGGTCTCTCCCTCCCCTCGTGGGCTGTTGGCCACCGACCCACGAGAGCAAAGGGAGCAGAAGCAATGAACGGGGTCCGGACGGCCAGTGAGCACGACGGAAAAGACCTTCCAGGGAGTCAGATTCAGTGATACAG
>NW_008438038.1:0-410 GCF_000622305.1 Nannospalax galili
GCAAGCTATAGCTATAGCTAGGCTCCTAAACTAATAAAAACTTTTCTATTTTTAAACAGACAGGACAGCAATTATGACATGAGAAAATGACACGGAATGCCAGTTTCAGAGAAAACAAATGAGGACTTCGGGGAACAGCCGCTCTCCTTCAGTTCTGCTCTCTCCTGCTGTTTATATGCTATAGCCACAGAACTGATCATCTGGACCCAAAATGCAAAGCCTAAAATGCTTACTACCTGTGCTTTACAGAAAAAAATGTTTAGAAGACCCTGTGCTACATCACTGGTTCTTTTCCCATTAACTAGGAGAAGTAAAGGAAATGGTCTCACAAAATAACTAGCTCGATACAGTATATGTACGTGATGTGATTCTCCTGGGGTCCTTTTGGGGCTGAGCCACCTTCTTGAGAG
>NW_008438039.1:0-410 GCF_000622305.1 Nannospalax galili
TGTTCATAGTCACTGTCATTTTTAACTTGTTAATACTTGTGTGTGTCCATGCATGTGTATATACGTACATGGTGGTACACATGTGTGTGCAGCTGTGTGTGGAGGCCGGAAGACAGCCTCAGGTGTCATCCCTCGATCCACTTTCTACTTATTTTATCATTATTATTTTGAGACAGGATCTCCCACTGGCCTGGAACTCTCTAAGCAGGCCAAGCTCTCTAGCCATCCATCCAGTCCCCAGGATTCTGTTATCTTTACCTGCCCAGGATAGGGATTATAAGCATGTGCCACCATACCCAGCTTATTTTGCTAATAATGACCTCCAGTTCTAGCCACTTACCTGCAGAAATTATAATTGCATTCTTTTTTTATTCTTCTTTACAGCTGAATAAAACTTCCTTTCCATATAT
>NW_008438040.1:0-410 GCF_000622305.1 Nannospalax galili
CGAATCCTAACCCTAACCGAAACCTGAACACTAATTGAACGCGAATCCGAACACTAACCCTAATCCTAAGCCTAACCCTAACCTGCAACAGTAACCCTGACCCTAATCCCCACCTGATCCCGAACCTGAACCCTAACCCTAACATGACTGCAAACCCGAACCAGAACCCTATCCCGAACAAGAACATGAACCTGAAACCCAATCCCAGCCACAACCACTGCCCCAGCCCCAGGCCCAGCCCCAGGCCCAACTCCAGCTCCAGCCTTAACCCTAACCCAAACCTGAATCTGAAACCTAACCCTAACCCAAACCCTAACCCTAGCCCTCGCCCAAACCATTAACCCTAACACTCACCGTTAGACCGGGCACAGCACCAGCTCTAGCCCTAGCCCTAACTCCTAACCCCGAAT
>NW_008438041.1:0-410 GCF_000622305.1 Nannospalax galili
GCACTTGCCTGTTCAAAATTTCATCATAGCTCTTTTCCCAAGCAAAGGGAAACAGCAGTCAAACTCTCGATTTTGATATTTGAGTTTTGGTGAATGAATCCAAGTCTCCGTATCCAACCTTCATGTCTCGTTTCCAGGGACAGAGACCCCTCTGTCTATGCTGCTGTTACTTATCCCACATACTCCTGGACGGACAGTCCATTCTGGTGCTCTGACCTGTTCCGGCTTGTTTGGGCTTATTTGGAATTAAGAACAAGAGCTGTCCTATCTTTGCCTTCATTCTGCTCAGTTGGGCTCAGTGGCATTTCCTCAGATCCCCTCTGATTCCTCACTGGAAACCATCTTTCTTTGGGATACCAAGCGAGTGCCACCTCCCCTTCCCATCACCCACCTCTGCCAAGAATGTTCAT
>NW_008438042.1:0-410 GCF_000622305.1 Nannospalax galili
AAGTGTTTGTGTATGGTGAGGATCTGAATTAAGGTGTCTGCCTCCCATGTTTGCCCATACACTGAATCCAGTGAGCAAACTGGTGATTTATTTCTCTTCTCAAATCTCACATTGGTATCCTATAGGAGAGGAAGCACACAGTCAGTGTTAACAGAAGGATGATGGATGACGTGACTGGAGTGAAGGGAGAGAGCTGAATGTGTCCTAAATTGTGGAGAATTCAGGGATAGGAGTCCAGTGGGTCTCATTTTCTATCCTTCACAGTGAACAGAATCTTGTGACCAGACCAGCAGCACTATCAATGGAACAGAAGCAGATCTTAAGGCAGTGGGGGATCCCACAGAGGATTGTAAGTATGGGAGATACTGGGTCAAGTAAGTTGTGTGTGGAGGGCTGCTGTTGAAAGCTAG
>NW_008438043.1:0-410 GCF_000622305.1 Nannospalax galili
TATTCAATGATACTGGGAGGTGATTAGGTCACAAGGATGCTGGCATTGTCAATGACTTAATCCACTGATGAGTGACCATTCACCACTAAATGGGCTATTAGGAGATGGAGTTTGGTTGGAAAAGGCAGGTAACTAGGGGTGTACTTTTGAAGGGGTATCTTACCCTGGCTATTTCCTGACTGTCCCTCTGTTTCCTGACCACTGTGAAAGGAGTAGTGCTGTAGTGTCACATACTCCCACTGCTGTGATGCTTGACCTCCTCACAGGCCTACTGCAACAGAACCAGTGAGCCAGGGACAGAAACCCAAGATCATGAACTGGAATAAATCTTTATTTAAGTTGATTAGTCAAGGTACTGTGTGACAGTGAAAAAAGCCGATGAACACAGTATCAATGTATGTGCACGCGTA
>NW_008438044.1:0-410 GCF_000622305.1 Nannospalax galili
TAAGAAACCTCTTATCCCAAAGGACAGTCTGCCTCAGTGACCCCCTTGAACCCTAAGCCCCAAACCTTTCACATATCTGTGACACCAGCTGATACCAGGGTTGGGAGGTCACCTCTGGGGGTTCCAGATTCTTGTGTCCAAAAACAAAGAATTGAACAGAGACGGTTACAATAGAAGCAGGGACAGTTTATTAGGAGATACATTTTCAAGGGAGGAAGTGGAACAGGTCAAAGAAAGAAAGTTTAATGGCTCAAACAGCTTTTTGCACTAAGACTGGGTATTTTGTGTTTCACAACTCAGGCTGTTACAGAGCTCGGGAACACCAGGAAAGACTGCCCAGACTCAAAAAGTTCCGAATCAGCCAAATTAAGCTTTTACGATTTTATTAGAATTTTAAAGAAAAATCCTCA
>NW_008438045.1:0-409 GCF_000622305.1 Nannospalax galili
GTGACCTGCCCTCTTTGTCGTGCACATGGTCGTTTCACCTGCCCCCTCTGATGTGCAGATGGTCGTGCCACCTGCCCCGTCTGACGTGCACATGGTCCTGTCACCTGCCCTCTTTGACATGTAGATGGTCTTGTCACCTGGCACCTCTGACTTGCAGATGACTGTGTCACCTGGTACCTCTGAGTTGCAGATGATTGTGTCACCTGCCCCCTCTACCGTGAAGATGGTCGTTTCACTTGCCACCTCTGACGTGCAGAGGTTCATGTCTCCTGCCCCCTCTGACGTGCAGATGGTCATGTCACCTGGCTCCTCAGACGTGTAGATGGTCCTGTCACCTGCCCCTGCTGACGTCCAGATTGTTGTGTCACCTGACCACTCTGACGTGCAGATGGTCGTGTCACCTGCCCCC
>NW_008438046.1:0-410 GCF_000622305.1 Nannospalax galili
AGTTAGGGTTAGGAATAGTTTTATTGATAATATTAGGTTAAGGTTACTATAAGGGTTACACTTAGTGTTAGGTTAAATTCAGGGTTCGGGATAGGGTTAGCATTAGGGTTAAGTTTAAGGTTAGTGTTAGTGTCAGGTTTAGCATTAAATTTAGGTTCCTGTTTCATGTTAGGGTTAGGGTTTTGATTAGGTTTAGAGTTATGATTAGGTTTAGATTTAGGGGTAGGTCTACAGTTTAGTTAGGGTTAGGTTAGGGTTAGGTCTAGGGTTAGGGTTAGGTTGTGGGATTGTGTTAGGGTTATGTTTAGGATTATGGTTAGGGTTAGGTTTAAGATTCGGATTAGGGTTAGAGTGAGGATTAGGATTAAGAATAAAGGTTAGGGATAGTTTTAGGGATATTGTTCATTTAA
>NW_008438047.1:0-410 GCF_000622305.1 Nannospalax galili
GGAGAAAATAAGACTGACATATGGAAAAGCAAGTATAAAATGAGGAGAAAAACTTGAAGTTGAAAAAGATAAAAAAAAAATTCTAATTGAAAAGGGACACACAACACCAGATAGGAATTTTTAAAGACATAAACGCAGTAAAAGTGTCTAAACTCTGAGAATGAAGACATCTGATTGTAGACTTCCAAACACAGAGAAAAGTCTAATTGCAAAGGCACAAAATCAGATCAGACTTCCAAGTAAGACAGTGTCCTAGAAGCTGCCTCCGTGTGACCTGCTGGAGAAGAAGAGTTGGCATTGGGAAAACAAAGAGAGATTCTGTTCCAATAGGAATAAGAAGAGCTTTGGAAATTCATAAAAGTAGACATAGAACAGCTGAAAAGCAAAATGCACTCACAAGTCAATCAGGC
>NW_008438048.1:0-410 GCF_000622305.1 Nannospalax galili
TCCTGCCTCTGCCTCCCATGCCTGGTAATAAAAAGATTTGCTATTTTTATTTTATATGTATCAGCATTTTGCCTGCATGCACGTAAGTGCACCACATTTGTGCAGTGTCCCTGGAGGCCTGAAGAGGGCATCAGATCCCTTGGAACTGGTGTTACAGATGGTTGTGACCTACCATGTGGGTGCTGGGAACTGAACCCAGGTCTTCTGGAAAAGCAGTAAGTGCTCCTAACTGCTGAGCCATCTCTCCAGTCCTTATTTGATTATTTTTAATTATATGTACATGTTTGTCTGTATGTGGGTATATGCCTATGAATACAGGTGTCCTTAGAGGCCAGAGGTATCAAATCCCTCTGAGGTGGAGCTACAGATGGTTGTGAGCTACCTGAATTGGGTGCTGAGAATTGAACCCT
>NW_008438049.1:0-410 GCF_000622305.1 Nannospalax galili
TTTTTTTTAGATGGAATCTCACTGAAATGGGCCAACAGCCCATGGAAAACAGATTATGTGGAGACCTGAAAGGTCAGTGCCTTGTTACATTGGGAGGAAGATCATCCTCACACCTACCACCCCCTCCAAGGCTCAGGAACTTTTTCAGAAGAGGTTGGCAGAAAGAATGCAAGAGCCAGAGGAAGGGATGAAGTGTTACCTGGAAGTGTCCTCCAACCACTATGTTGGCAATCTTCAAATTACCACTCCCACCCAATTGGTTGATCTTAGCTGCATGTGGGGGAAGGGCTAAGATATATAAGCTAAGAATGCTGCGAGGCACCTCTCTCACCATTTTGTGCAGCTGTCAGGAAGTCATAGGATATGTATTTGAGTGTGGACTTTCCAGGGCAGCCATAAATAAGGGGGGG
>NW_008438050.1:0-410 GCF_000622305.1 Nannospalax galili
CTGTCTATAAGACCTCATAAAGGAAGTGCTACTCTTCTTTCCATTTAGAAATAGACACTGAGGCACAGTGCGATCAGGAAGTTACCCAAGGTCATAGAACTTGCTAGAGGAGAGGTCCTCACTCTGTTCTGATGGACACAGAAGCTCACATTCGTAAGCATGGTACCTCAAATCACAAACTTGTATCTGATGTTTATTGACTGTGAAATAACTGAACAAACATTACATAGAAAGAATTATTAAAATAAGCCTGAGCTGGGGCTGGGAAGATGGCTCAGGGGTTAAAAGCACTGATGCTCTCCCAGAAGACTCAGGTTTGGTTCCCAGTAGCCACATGGTGGCTAACAACTATCTGTAACTCCAGTTCCAGAGGATACAATGCCCTCTTCTGGCCCCTGAGGGCACTGTAC
>NW_008438051.1:0-410 GCF_000622305.1 Nannospalax galili
CATCACAATGCTCAGTGTGCCATCACAATGCACCAATGTGTCATCACAGTGCTGTAATGTGTCAGAACCATCATCAGTGTTCTATCACAGTGCTCAATGTCCATTCACAATACCCCATGTTTCATCACAGTGCTCAATGTGTCATCACTATGCCCCAATGTGTCATCACAATGCTCCAAAGTGATAACATAGTGCTCCAATATGTCATCACAACTCTTAGTGTGCCTTAACAGTGCCCCAATGTGTCAAAACAGTGTTCCAAATTTACATCACAGTGCTCAGTATGCCATCAAAATACTCCAATGTGAAGTCACAATACTCAACGTGCCATCACAATGCTCAAGGTGCTCTCACAATTCCCCAATGTGCTATCACAATGCTCCAAAATGTTTTCAAAATGCTGCATTGTG
>NW_008438052.1:0-410 GCF_000622305.1 Nannospalax galili
GGCATGATGAGTTCGAGCCCCTGGGGCTGGCGCTGCCTGCTCTAACAGGCGTAGGGGTTCTGTAGCGAGCTCCGAGTGGAGCATGCTGGGACTCTTGTACCTCCTGGGAGCACTGTTGGCCTTAGCAGCAAAGCCTCAGTGGATGTGGTACTGTGATACCGTGGGTGCTTGTGCTCAGAACTCCACACAACCCTACAGATGAATACACTGAGGCGCTAGTCATCAGAAGGGCTGTGGAGATTCTTCATGATGGTCAAAATGTCCAGATCTAGAATCACCTTGGAGACAAATCTCCAACCGTGTCTGTGAGGGTGTTTCTAGACTGGGTTAACTGACGTGGGCAGACCCGTCTTCACTATACGCTGGGATTCGAACCCAGGTCTTCTGCAAGAACATCCAGTGTTCTTAAC
>NW_008438053.1:0-410 GCF_000622305.1 Nannospalax galili
CCAAACTGTAAAAATAAACTAAAATGTAAAAACACACCTAGCCTTTACCCTGTCCCTAACCCTAATTCATACCCTAAACCTAACCCTAGATCTAACCAATGGCTACCCACAAACCTAACCCTAAGCCTATCCCTATCCCTAACACTAGTAACAACCCTACACTTCCCTGAGATCTAACGCTAACCCTAACCTTACCACTAGCCCCAAATCTAACCCTAAACCTAAACCTAACCCAAACCAGAATCCTAACCCTAATCCTAACCATAAACCAAGACCTAGACCTAAACATAACCCTAGCCATAGCCTTAGATAACCCTAATCATAATCCTAAAACTAACTCTAAACCTAACCCTCACCCTAGACCTAACCCTAACCCTAATATTAATCTTTGGCTTAACCCTAACTAAAAC
>NW_008438054.1:0-410 GCF_000622305.1 Nannospalax galili
AAAAAAAATCTGTTCAACTTAAAACATTTGTATCAGCTCATTTCTGCTGTTACATTCTGAACTCAGGTGTGGTGGTGGTGATGTCAGAAGTAATGTCTTTGATATCATGTAAGAGTTGCTTCTTTTCTCTGGCTCTTGAAGCCGATAAGATTCTTGACAACAATGCTATATTTTGATGGTCTTTGCTTTTCATTGCCAAAGTTTTAAATTTACCTGGCGTAGCAGAAATACGGCTTGACAAACACAATCAATCTGCAGTAGATAACCAGAACACAAATCCTAACTAAGCGACCAAATGTTTCTAAACAAGCCTGGTCACAATTCCTGTAAAGACCCACTGTGCTGACATTTGCATCACTAGGCATATTTTTGCTAAGCTCTAATTATTCATGGCATGTAGAAGGGGGGGG
>NW_008438055.1:0-410 GCF_000622305.1 Nannospalax galili
TGTGTGTCTCTATGTGATTTGTAAATGTTGTTGAGGATTTCTACATCCATGTTCAATAGTGATATGGGCTTATAGTTTTACTTTTTGTTGTGTCTTTTCCTGGTTTGGATCAGAGTAATACTGGCTTCATAGAAGTTTGGAAATTCTCCCTCTGTCTATATTTCTGAACAATTTAAATAGTTATTGGTTATAGAGCTTCTTTAAATGTCTGGTAGAATTCTGCTGTGACTCCACTTTGGCCTGGTATTCTTTTAGCTGGGAGGCTTTATATTACTGTCTTGATTTCCCTATTTGTTATGGGTCTGTTTAAGTTGTTGTTCTTGTCTTGGTTTAACTTTGGTGGTTTCCATGAATTTTTAAATTTGTCAATTTCTTTTAGATTTTCAAATTTAATCGAGTATAGATTTTTT
>NW_008438056.1:0-410 GCF_000622305.1 Nannospalax galili
GGGGGCCAAGGGCAAGGCATGGGCGGGGTCAGCCTCTGGAGGGTCTAACAAACTAAACAGGAGAATGCAGATAGTCTGAATGCAGTAGTTTAGGATGCAGTTGGTGGATCTGGGTTAGGGAGCTAGCTCAAAGACCTGAGGCAGAAGCCCAGAGCAGACCTAGGCCCAAGTTTGGAAGGGAGACAAAGTATGGAGTGAGAGTCTCACTTTCATGCTTTTAAGAAGTAGAAAGTCTGGGCCTGGTGGCTCATTCTTTTGATCCCAATGCTTTGGAAGCAGAGATAGGCAGATCTCTTTGAGACTGAGGCCAACCTGCTCTGCATAGTGAGTTCCACATCAGCAGGGGTTACAGGAGACTTTGTCTCAAAAAGCAAACAAAGAACCAAAACAATGCAAAACAACACTGAACT
>NW_008438057.1:0-410 GCF_000622305.1 Nannospalax galili
CTGAGCTATGGGTGGGTGAAGTTTAATATAGGAGTCCTATCTAAGGACAGGCACTCTGCAGTCTCAAAGGACTTACCATATATGACAGAAGGCATGAAATACTCCAGTGGGAGGGGTAACAGGGGGCACAGATGGCTGAGGGGGTTCTAAATTTGATTAATATCTATTATATGAAGTGCACAAAAACTCAATAAAACTACTTAAAAATAAAAGAGACTGAATTATTTTAAAGAAACATTGAGCTTTTAAAATATTGGACTTCTTTTTTGTGCTTTTTAAATTTCATACATTTCCCACTCAAATCTAGACCACTCCCCCATCCATGCCTCCCCTTATCCCCCCACTGAACCCTATGCACCCTGCCATACATGCTGAGTCCTATTCATTCAAGTGTTTGTACCCAAATGTCC
>NW_008438058.1:0-410 GCF_000622305.1 Nannospalax galili
TATTTGTTACTGTGAAAGATTTCATCTGAAAAGCACTTGAGAATTCAGGTCAAAGAACTGGGGATGGAGCTCAGTGGCAGAGCTATGGTCTAGCCCATGTGAGGCTCTGGGCCCCATCTCAACACTGCAGACAAGCCACCACCCCAGGATCATCCTACTTATGAGCGTTAGCAGCAGTGTCCAGAGCTGCCCTCCGTGGGACTCAGTGACCCTTCTCAGCCCTCAGGAGACACTCCACACGTCCCATGTCGTGGGCTGTCTGTGAGTGGGTTTTCTGTTGTCCCACTTGCCAGGCTGTCCCTCAGTAGAGGCCATGGCCAGCGCCCCATTCTCCTGGAGAGCAGCATAGCGAGAGCACCGTTTTCCTGGAGAGCCATGCAGAGAGTTCAGAAAAGCAGCAATTAAGGCAC
>NW_008438059.1:0-410 GCF_000622305.1 Nannospalax galili
TGTGCCATCACAATGCTCATTGTGCAATCACAATTTCCCATTGTGTCCTTATAAGGATCCATTTTATAGTTCAACACGCTCAATATGCGAACATAGTGATCAATGTTGGCTCAAAAGCCCCCAATGTGACATCCCAATGTTCCAGAGTGTCATCACAATGTTCATTGTGACATCACAATTCCCCAAAGTGATATCATAATTTTCCAATGTGCCATTATGGCCCAAAGTGCCATTATACTGCTACACTGTGCCTTCACAAGATTACAGTATGACTTCACAATATTCCATGGTGCCCTCACAATGCTCATTGTACCATCAAAGTGCACTCTTGCGTCATTACAATGATCCGTTTTGTTTTCACCATGCTTAATATGCAAACACAATGCTCAGTGTCCCCTCATGATCCCACA
>NW_008438060.1:0-410 GCF_000622305.1 Nannospalax galili
TTTTTGCAACACAGGGAAGCTACTGCAGAGCTGCACAGAAAACATATGCCTGGGATAAGGCCAGTACTAGGTGACACATCTTCAGTCAAATCTCTACAGCCAAGATTTATGGAACTCAACCAGATTAAGGGGTAAAGAGAGGGCTAATGCACTAAACTCTCACCTGTGAGGCTTCTGTGTACATCAGAGTCGATGCACACAGGAGGCCACAACTGGCCAAGTTTTGGAGAGTAAAAGACTACAGAGTGTAGGATGGGACGCTTATATGGAGCCTCACCCATCCACGGCTCAGGGACCATTGCGCAAGAGGAGGTGAAAGACTGTAGAGCCAGGGCTGGTTCATGAACACAGGGAGATGAAGGCCTCCAGGCCACTGGAGGCTTGCTCATGTGAGCCTGTGGCAGCGGTGG
>NW_008438061.1:0-410 GCF_000622305.1 Nannospalax galili
CAGTAGCACAAGGCCGGGACCTCGGGTCTAATATACAGTGTCCACAAGAAAATCAGGGTCGTCTAGGTGGGTTATTCACCGAAGGAACATGGAGAAATGTCCAGGATGCCCAGAAATACTTAAACACTTCGCATATGGACTGCGGTGGTCAAAACTCACAGGAGAGGCAGACACGGTGCACAGCTGCGATCCCAGCAGCCAGGGAACAGAGGCAGCAGGACCAGCCCCAGGTCGTCCTCCTCAACTACATAGCAAGTCTGAGGGCAGCCTGGGCTACGTGAGAGGCTATCTCAAAAGTAGCCCCCCAAATTATGGAACTGTATATACTTACTGTATGTAAAGTTTAAATTTAATGTTGACCAAAACACAAATTGCTCTTTAGCGAAATACAAGGGCGCCATCTAGTGGCC
>NW_008438062.1:0-410 GCF_000622305.1 Nannospalax galili
ATGTGCCTCGTTAACCCTGGTGACCACATGGCGTTTTCTTAAATGAAGATTCCCTACCTGGCCCGCTGCTTGATTTAAATGAAGGCACCTTTGAAAATCTCTAAATCCTAAACCGATCAATTTCTTCTTAGGAAACAATCAGAATCTTTTCGGTCAAGTGATCAGGGATCGGCTACCTTCACCCTTCGCAGGCCATAGCAGGTGATGAGATGCAAGTAATGAAGCAAGGAGCCAGCCCAGGATTCAGGCTAGAAAAGGGTGTAGCTGGAGCCAAGCAGGTCTGTGAGGAAATCCTGTTGTCGAGGCTGTTTTGTTTTAACATGGGAGTATGGGGGTTGGAATTCTGGTTTTCATGTTTGCCCAGGAAGACTAGTCTTATTCTAGTTAGCTTTTCTGTTGCTGTGGTAAAA
>NW_008438063.1:0-410 GCF_000622305.1 Nannospalax galili
AATGTGGAGGTTAGAAGACAATTTGCAGGAGTCATTTCTCTCCTTCCACTATGTAGGTTCAGGGATCAAATTCAGGTTATCAGGCTTAGTATCAGGCTCCCTTATCTGCTGAGCCATGATGCTAGCCCTTAAGCCCATACTTCTAAAAGAAAATTTTCTTTTCTTCCATTCCTTTCTAATACTTAATTGGATTTACTGAAGAAGAAATGTTGGTTTATTGGTATGACTGTATTCACTAAATGTAAATCCATTTGACTGCATACCATCTGGATTGGATTTAGCTTCCTAATTGTTGCATAACATGTGAAAAAGGAACTGGAGAGATGACTCAGCAGTTGAGAGCACTGACTGCTCTTATAGAGGACCTGGGTTCAATTCCCAGCAGCCACATGGCAGCTAACAACCATCCA
>NW_008438064.1:0-410 GCF_000622305.1 Nannospalax galili
CTCCAAGTATGTGCACAGCAGAGCTCCTCCATGTATATGCAGAGCAGCATTCCTGCATATATGTGCATAGTAGCATTCTTCCATGTATGGTCAGTAGTAGCAGCTCTCCATGTATGTGCAGACTAGCATTGCTTCATGAATGTGCATAGTAGCAGTCCTTCATGTGTGTGTTTAGTACTATCCTTCATAAATGGACACATAGCATCCATTCATGTATGCACACAGTGGCACTTCATGTATGTGCAGACTAGCGTCCCTCCATTATATGCAGAGCAGCGTCCTTCCATGTACGTGCAGCATTATTTTTCCTCCATATATGTGCAGCAGTAGCATCCTCGCATGATATCCCAAAATAGTGTTCTTGCATGTTCTTACATGTGTACACAGCAGCAACTCGCCTGCATCTATAC
>NW_008438065.1:0-410 GCF_000622305.1 Nannospalax galili
AAAAAAAATAAAGATGGGCTAGAGAGGCAACTCAGTTCATAACATGCTTTGTAAGCACAAGGACTTGAGTTAGACCCCAGAACCCACATTTAAAAAGGCTGGCATGGTGGCACACGTTTGTAATTCCAGTGCTGGGAAGGTGCAAATCGGCAGATCCCTAGGATTCACTCACTACCCAGCTAACTTGGCAAATTCCAGGCCAGTGAGAGATCCTATCTCAAAAAGAGTAGGTAATACCTAAAGAATGATAGTGAGCTTGTCCTTGCCCCCTTACACATGTGCACACATGTGCACCTGCACACAAGCATACACACACAAATCTGTTCATATTTTTCTAATGTCTAACTTATCTATTCTCATTGCTACAGAGCAGAGGCCCCCAAGGAAGCATAAGCCAAAACTAGCCTGCA
>NW_008438066.1:0-399 GCF_000622305.1 Nannospalax galili
CTCTCTCTCTCTCTCTCTCTCTCTCTCTCTCTCTCTCTCTCTCTGGCACAGTTTCTAAGAGGATTGTTCAAACGAAGGAAGCACTGTTGGGTGGGTACCTGACACCACTTATCAAAACGTGGTGCATCAGGGTCCCTACATGACCGTTCCCCAGGTCAAACGCAGACCCATTCTGCTATCCACCCCTTCAGTGGGCTTCCAAGGTTATGTGTTTCCATCAGCATTTTCTGTTTGTGCCGTAAACATCTTGTCCTTTTTTTCCCTTTAGCTCCTAAAAGCAAAGCCCACTAACCTACATTCACCACTTAATGCTTTTCTTAGGCAGGTGACGGTAAGAGGAAAAAGTCAAAGTTTTCATTTAAAGAGAGAGAGAGAGAGAGAGAGAGAGAGAGAGAGAGA
>NW_008438067.1:0-410 GCF_000622305.1 Nannospalax galili
TTCAACCAGTAATTGTGTCACTAGTCTGAGATGCAAAACTCCAGCTCAGAGTTTGCTTCCCAGGGAGGCCAACCTGGAACCTCATTCCACACTCCAGCCCCACACACCTGGATGTGGCCTCACTTCAACCCCGCAGCCACTCACAGCACTGCCATCCAGCTCCCAGGCATTTGCAGACAAAATCCTGTCACTGAAGACCTTCTCCACAACCCTTTGGGTCCTGGCTCTGACCTTTCAGAGCCCTCTTTCCACAGCACCCTTATCTCTGTTCAACAAACTAGAGCTCTCCAGAACTATAATACCTACCATACGCATGTTTTAGTTATCTAAGAGCCACATTAAAAAGTAAAATCAACTATTTTTTATAAGGATGGGATTCATTTTAATAATATATTTTATTTAACTTTGTG
>NW_008438068.1:0-410 GCF_000622305.1 Nannospalax galili
GATGCCCCTTCATCTTTCTGTGTAGTTACAGTGATTTTGGTTGGGTTCTAGATTATTTGACGTCTGTGTAAGCATAATATGACAGCTTCCTTTTGTAGGCAGCATTTTATTTTGCCTGGAACTGGTAATGCCTATGTATTTATTTTTGATTTTCCCATATTGGAGACACTATGCTTAGTATTTGTCACGTTGATGATGGGTGCTAAATAGGACTGAATGCCTCAACAGTCCGTATACTTTCACCTAATCTCCATTTGTCATTATAATGCCTCAGTTCTGAGCTGTGTGTAGAATGTCCCAACACAGAGACCCTCTGCTTATTTACTATTTTTATTCAATCCTGTTTAATCAAAATGCCCTGTAGTCTTTTGGGAGGTTAACATCACAGTGACTTATAATGAGCATAAAAG
>NW_008438069.1:0-410 GCF_000622305.1 Nannospalax galili
CAGGTTCTCTCAGGTTTAATTTTGGAGGGAACTGATGGCTTCAGATCAGCTATTCAGGCTCCCACAGAAGCAGAAGTCAGGTTCTAGTCAGTACACTCAGGCTTCCTTTTAAGGTTTGGACCCCTACTAGTGGCAACTCGGAGCAAAATTTGGGAGGTTCCCTAAGTGGGGGCAATTTTAGGACTCTCAGACTGAGTTCTCAGCCCCTATTCCAGAACAGGCACTCTCTGACGGCCTGTCTGCTGAGATCTCAGCCCCTATACTGATGGAGGTTGGAACAGGCCCTCTCGGGCTGTCTGTTAGATCTCAGCCTTATCCTACCAAAGGGCAGAGATCTGCCTGGGGTCCTTAGGAGGTGCCTCACGTAATCCCAGCTAGGGGGGTGGGTATGGCAAGGTTTGGGGAAACTC
>NW_008438070.1:0-410 GCF_000622305.1 Nannospalax galili
TTTTATACTGTCCAGGGAGGGGTTTGGACCATGTTCAAGCCTGGGACTGTACAGTTGATTAGGGTCAGTGCACTGTAGCCCAGGACCAGATCAGATCAGATCACAGACCCGCTAACTTGGTGAGAATAAACTGTTATTATAGCCACACCCATTCATTGTTATGTAGTCAGCAGTGACTTTTCAAACTGATGGACCTGGGTAGTTTCTAATCAGCACCATATTTTTAAGTCTCTGAGCTTCAAAGATTTACTATTTGGATCTTTAGATAAAAGGGGATTGAGGGCTGGTGAGGTAGCTCATCTTGATGGTTTCAATCTCTGGAATCCCAAGGAGGAAGGAGAGAACCCAGATCCCTCAAGTTATGCTCTGACCTCTATACACAGGCCTTCACACCCATGCTCAGACATACA
>NW_008438071.1:0-410 GCF_000622305.1 Nannospalax galili
GTAGGCCAAAGCACAGGACTTGGGTAGAAAATAGAGCTCTCAGATCTTGAGTTGATTCACCAACCCTCAATCTGCAAAGTTTGTCAGAGCTTTGTACTCGAAACAATACATGATAGAAAATGCATACCTACAATCAGCTAAGCGTTTGGTGTCTCACAATCATCTACTTATCTCTACCCTAAACACCAAGGAGACACAAAGTGAATAAAGGCTGCACTCCTTGTTCTCTGACAGCTATAATATGGCCACCAAATCACACATAGATTAAAAATAATTTAAAACAATTATGAGCAAAAGTTGAACAAAAATTAAAAATATGAGAATGCCCGTGTTTGAATGCATGAATGAAAAGTAACAGGAGGAGAAAGAACTCTGGAATCACCAGGAAAGAACTCCTGGAGGAGAAGACG
>NW_008438072.1:0-410 GCF_000622305.1 Nannospalax galili
GTCTCTTATTCTCCAAAACTTGGCCAGATGTGGCCTTCTGTGTGTATCACATGCTGATGTACAAGGGAGCCTCACTGGTGAGAACTGAGGAGTGCAATAGTTTTCCTCTACCCCTTATTCTGATATATTCCATGGGCTTTAGTTATATTTATATTTAATATATACAGTTTATAATAGGTGTTTGTTTGTACATGTATATACCCATCCACATTAGGGAATGAATGAGTTAATTATGGGAATGTCAAACAACTGCTCTCTATACACCAATGAAAATAAACTATAGTGACATAAACATCAGAGACAGTATAGAACAAAAGAAAAAGATGAAAAGACATGCATAATCCTATTTTTAAAACAATTTTAAAAACAGTAAAACTAGTCTCTTATGTTGGATGTCCAGGTCTGATTTC
>NW_008438074.1:0-410 GCF_000622305.1 Nannospalax galili
CTGAATTAAATGATACCATACATCAAATGGACCTAACAGACATCTTCCAAACATTCCACCCAAGCATCAAAGAATACACTTTTTATTCAGCAACCCATGGAACTGTCTCAAAAATTGACCACATATTGGGGCACAAAACAATCGTCATCCAATACAAAAAAATTGAACTAATTCCATGCATTCTATCAGACCACGATGCAATAAAGCTGAAAATCAACACTGGAAGAAGCCCTAGTCACTACACAAACTCATGGCAATTACACAGCACACTCCTAAATGACGAATGGGTCAAAAGAGAAATTAAGAATGAAATAAAAGAATTCCTGTAATTCAACAAAAGGGACAATACAACACAACAAAACCTCTGGGACACTTTAAAAGAAGTCCTAAAAGGGAAGTTTATAGCTCTA
>NW_008438075.1:0-410 GCF_000622305.1 Nannospalax galili
CTTCTGCAAGAACAACCAGTGCTCTTAACTGCTGAGCCATCTCTCCGGCCCCTCACCAATGCTGCTTAACATGGAGGGACAACTTTGTGATAGATGACAGAATCATGATTCAGAACGAGTTCAGCTGCCTGGAGTACCAGCCCAGACCCAGTCAAATGAACACACTACCAGGAGTAAATGTAAAATCCTGCATTCAGGTTCAAAAACCTGGCTAGTACAGATCAGTGGGAAGCAATTAGGACAGTCTGGGTTGACTGTCTCCTCAGTGGGTGGTTCTTGTCGGCATTGTGGCTGTTTTGTGACTGTTAACCTTCACCCTTGTTGTCCATTCTGTTATTTCTGCACTGTGCAGCCAGGGGACTCTTCAAAATAAGTGACTCTTAATAGCTAGGACAGTGGGCGGTCACCCT
>NW_008438076.1:0-410 GCF_000622305.1 Nannospalax galili
AGTAATTTGGAATTGGGCCCCTGATAGACATTTGAAGTCGGTCTGTGTGGACATTTCCCTGGGCTTTGATGTGGTGGGCATTCATTTTCACTGTATGCACTACAGAGTGAGAAAAACTCGTTTTGAGAGGATTAAGCAGTGGCCCAGAGAGGACCTTGGGGAGAGGTGGAAGGAACAGGTAGCGCTCCACATCCTCCTTGCCTTCCCCTCCCGAAACAGCCCTGTTCCTACTCAAGGGTGCCCTTGAGCCACCCTGTGCCCTTCTGCCTTGCCCTTCTGTTTTAATTCAGTGGATGTGAAGAAGTGTGCTATTCATGACCAAAAAGCCCTCTTACACAGGTGTTCACAAACATTAGCAAGCTGTGAAAGCTACATGAGACTTTCAACCCCTCTCTTTTCACCCATGAAGG
>NW_008438077.1:0-410 GCF_000622305.1 Nannospalax galili
AGCCTAAGCCCTGGTACAGTGGGAGCAACTGTAGATGGTCCCAAAGCAGGGGATGCACATGTGGATTTAGCAAGCTTGCCAGAGGCAGAGTCAGGTGCTCTCAGGCAGTCTTGAAAGACCTGGGCTGAGTTCAACCTTTGAAGAGTTTAGGTACTTAAACTGTATTCATATTCATATTGTGTATTAACTGCCTAATCTATTCATTTAGTATCATTCCTTTCTTCCCTTATTCTTGTTAAATCGGTGTGCTTTTGAAAAGGATATATTTTGATAGACCTTTTGAAATTGTGATGTGACTCATACTCAAGTTAGTGGACAATTCTTAAAGGCCTAATAGGCTGTTTGGGGCTAGGAACTAATTCTTAGGTGAAGAAAATAGTATTACAATTTTTGCAGCAATTTTACAAGTA
>NW_008438078.1:0-410 GCF_000622305.1 Nannospalax galili
AGGGCCCAGCCCACTGTGGGCAGCACCATTCCCTAGGCAGGTGGTCCTGGGTTATATAAGAAGCTAGCTGAGCACGAGCCTGTGAGGGAGCCAGCAAGCAGCATCCTCTGTGGTTTCTGCTTCAAGTTTCTGCTTGAGTTCCGGCCCTGACTTCCCTCAGTGACGGACTGTGACCTGGAAGTGTAAGTCACATTAGCCCTTTCCTCCCCTAAGTTGTTTTTGGTCAGTGTATTTTATCACAGCAACTGAAAGGAAACTGGAACATGGCAAAATGATAGAAATATGAGGAAAATAAATAAAAATGTGCTTTTGTTTAAAATGTCACTTCTAAAACTTACAAGCCATATGAATAAGGCAGTTTCATAAAATATAAATACAACAGTAAAATGTAAGACAACTACTTAGTTTGC
>NW_008438079.1:0-410 GCF_000622305.1 Nannospalax galili
AATAAAACTTAGGGAAACATTAAGACATTAATTTCAGAATACAGAACAAATTGAACACATTGAGTCTTGTCAGAAGAAGAATGTTGATCATAGTAAAAGCCCATATATCCTAGAGTTCATTAGCAATAGACATACACTTTTGTGAATAAGATTTGGTTGATATTTGTAAAAAATTCTCTATCACTAGGCTGATTCTTGGGTCTGTGCTCTGATTAGTAATTAAAGATATTTTTTAGAGAATATTTAGTTTTATGGAAATACAAAGGATTAATTTTTGTTAAATTCTTTTGAAATGCAATTTTATGTCTATTAAATCTTATTTTACATTTGATCTGCCTTAAAGAATCATTAAAATATGTTTTATACATTTTAGGATTGGTGTCTTTAAAAATCTAAGTAGTATTTTATTA
>NW_008438080.1:0-410 GCF_000622305.1 Nannospalax galili
AAAAAGCAGGCACAGGGACTGAGGTGGCTCGGTGAGTAGAAGTGCTTGCTGTGCATGAGGATCTGAGTTCAAATCTAC
Organism: Nannospalax galili; assembly: GCF_000622305.1. Classification (NCBI taxonomy): domain Eukaryota; kingdom Metazoa; phylum Chordata; class Mammalia; order Rodentia; family Spalacidae; genus Nannospalax; species Nannospalax galili. The sequence goes on from NW_008438080.1 coordinate 79, forward strand.
AGCGCCTCGTGCAAAAGGCCAGATGTTGTGTGAGCACCTGGAACCCCACTGCAGGGAAGGTGGAAGGATGGAAGGGTGACCCCTGGGGCTTTCTGGACACTAACTGAACCCCAGGTTTGGTGACATATCCTGTTTCAAGGGGTAAGATGGAGAGTGGTAGGCACGACACTACATGTAGTTAGTCCTCTGGCTTCCAAGTAAGCACACACATGTGCACACACCTGACCATATACAACACACAAACACAAGCAAACCAGGCACAGCCAACTGCCTGCAACCCTAGTGCAAAGGAGGCAGAAAGAGGAGGAGGATCACTGGGGCTATGGCATCTG
>NW_008438081.1:0-410 GCF_000622305.1 Nannospalax galili
GTGTTGCTGGTGAAGATTTTCTCCCATTCTGTGGGTTTTCTCTTCACTTTCATGGTTGCTTCTTTGAATGTATAGACGATTTCTAGTTTAATGAGGTCCCATTTGTTCATTCTTGACTTTATTTCTTGAGCAATTGATGTCCAGTTTAGAAAATCCTTTCCTACATTCATATCTTGTAGGTTTTTGTAAAAGTTTTCTTCTAACAGTTTCAGAGTTTCAGGATTCGTATTGAAGTCTTTGATCCATTTGGGGTTGACTTTTGTGCAAGGTAAAAAAGAGAGGTTTAGTTTCATTCTGCTACAGGTGGAGGTCCAGTTTTGCCTGCACCATTTGCTGAAGATGCTGTCTTTCCTCCCATGAATGTTCTTGGCCCCTTTGTCAAATATCATGTGGCTGAAATTGCATGCACT
>NW_008438082.1:0-410 GCF_000622305.1 Nannospalax galili
GAGGACTTCCGGGTCAAGACCTGAGGGGGCGCCACGGGTAGGTGTCGGCGCTGCCCGGGGCTCGAGGAAGGAGGCGGCCTGGGCTTTGGCCCGGGCGCCCCGACTCTAAGTGGCCTGCTGGAGGCCGAGGGGGTGGGACACAGGCTATCGTCAACCTGGCTCCTGCCCTGCAGTGACCGTCATCAGTGGCTGCCTCATGCTCCTGCTGATCCTGGCCCAGTTGCCCTATTACCTCACCATCGATGTAAGGGGCGTGGCCTGGAAAGTGGGCGGGGCTCGTCATTCTAAAGCAGGACCCTAAGAGGTGGGAATGTGCCAGGAGAGGCCTAGGGCCAAATCTGATACAGGTAGTGTCGCTGCAGGTGCATCCTGAGCTCTACGTGGACAAGTCGCGGGGGGATAAACTGAAG
>NW_008438083.1:0-410 GCF_000622305.1 Nannospalax galili
CATGCTGAATTCCAACTAGTCAGAACAGCCCATTCATCCCTGTTGGTCTGTGGCATCCCCTTGCTGTACAGTATGGTGTTCTTCCATGCCAGCAGTGTGGAGTGTGGAATTTCCTCCCCATCTGGAGAGACTCAGACCCTGAACACACCTACAACACAAGAAGTTGTGGTTGGGTTACCCAGGGCCTTATAAGAAAACATTGAAGCAATGTGCTTGTAAGTCAGCACACGCCTTTATAAATATTTTATATGTTCACCAACTAAAATAGTCAAGTCAGCACAGTAGAGAGACTATCTGTACATTTTACAAATCTTGCATTAAGAGTAGTTATCAAATGATTCATGAGCTTATGAATACCAGCCACTTGACAGTCCTGCCTCAGCTTTCAGTCTTTCCATTAGTGAGACACA
>NW_008438084.1:0-410 GCF_000622305.1 Nannospalax galili
ACCTGGAGGTGAGCTGTAGAGACTACTTTCAGAGAAGGAATCTGGGCTGCTCAGAGGTATAAGAAGAGGTCAACGAGGCAGGACATGGGCAGAATAAAGCAAAATACAAGATAAAAACCCAAAGAAAAAGCTCTGAGAACTGGTATAAGGGTTTAGTTCTGTGATACTGAAAGGCTCTTGAGAAACGGCAGGAATGTTCAGCTCTGGCCAGATGAACTAGACTAGAGGTGCTCACTGGAGCCCTGCACCACACTCTCCAGTGCCCACATTAATGGTGGCATCCTCAGTGCAGGCCAAAGACAGAGTGGATACCATGACAATCTTCCTAGACTACTAGAAAGTATCCTCCTTTATAGGAACAGGGTGACACTTGCAGATGCTTCCATGAAAATGCAGAGTATATTTCTCTT
>NW_008438085.1:0-404 GCF_000622305.1 Nannospalax galili
TCTCTCTCTCTCTCTCTCTCTCTCTCTCTCTCTCTCTCTCTCATAGGAGGGAACACTGACCAGGTAGTCATACACCAGGAGGAAGAGAACTCTCACCAAATCTGGCCCTACCGGCTTTAGCACTCTCACCTACATTTCATCCCCCGGAAGAATCACTGGACAGGTTCTTGCTCCCCCACCAAACCCTCCATTCTGAGTGTAGGTGTGTGTCAGTGCCTAGAGAAGAGGTGGATGAGTGCGTGCACTTGTGGGTGGATAGACAGATGGATGAGTGGGTAGATGTGTTGGTGGGTGAGGAGATAGATGAATGAGTGGGTGGATAGTTTAGTGGATGTGTGTATGAGTGGATGGACAAAAGAATGGATGGATGGATGGATGGATGGATGGATGGATGGATGGATGGA
>NW_008438086.1:0-410 GCF_000622305.1 Nannospalax galili
AGCTCCAGCTCACAGGAGGGGAACTACAGCTCTGGCTCACAGGAGGGGACCACAGGTCCAGCTCTCAGGCAGGGACCACAGCAACAGCTCATAGGAGGTGACCACAGTTTCAGCTCCAGCTCATAGAAGAGGGCCACAGCTCCAGCTCACAGTAGGGGGCCACAGCTTCAGCTCATGGGAAGGGTCCATGACTCCACCACACAGGAGAGGACCACAGCTCGAGCTCACAGGGTGAACCATAGCTTCAGCTCACAGGAAGACCCACAGATCCAACTCTCAGGAGAGGACACTTTAGTTCACAGGAAGAGACCATGACTCCAGCTCATGGGAGGGCACCACAACTCAAGCTCACTGGAGGGGAACCACAGCTCTAGCTCACAAGAGGTGACCACAGGACCAGTTCACAGGAG
>NW_008438087.1:0-410 GCF_000622305.1 Nannospalax galili
AATGCAGAGAACTGAAAGTGTCTCCTACCAAGACCAAAGGAAAGAGCATAGAAAACAGTTCAGACAGTCGACGCTTTGCTACGGACACTGACTGAAGATGCAGTGGAACGCAGGTCACGCGTAGGCTCCAGTAACATTCAAATAAGCTCTGTGCTGTGCTAAGAGCGAAGACTGTGTTTCTGCACTGAGAACCTTGGGTCTGGGGATATTTAATAAAAGTCGACTTGGATTTACATGTATGAATTAGCATTCCCTCCTTCAGGAAGGAGACAAGCTGATAAGACTTAGGAAGTATGAGCTAGAAACATGACCGAGCACTTAAGAGCACTGACTGTTCTTGCAGAAGAACTGGCTTCAAATCCCAGCACCCACACGGCAGCTAACAACCATCTCTAACTCCAGTTCCAGGG
>NW_008438088.1:0-410 GCF_000622305.1 Nannospalax galili
TGACCATCGGCTGGTCACTGGGTAATGAAAACGTGGTGCTTGTGCACAGTGGAATTTCATTCAGCTGTGACGAAAGAAAAAGTGGAATCCTGAAATGCGCAGGAAAAGATACGGAACTGGAACTCGATTGTGAGCTAAGCTGGGATCAGAAAGATAAACCCCACCCAGTCTCTCCACATGCAGAGCCTAGCTTCATGTAGTTAAGTTGAACTTAATGTGGGTAGAGTTCAGGACACCGGAAAGGGACCCATGAGAGTGGGGGGAAAGAAGCTTTCACGTATGGGTTTGGGGAGGGTGATAGGACATGTGACATGTCGTAGAAGGGAGAGTATGTGCGGTGCAAGGGTACTTGACGTGGGGAGAGGAGGGGGGAAGAAGGACCGAACAAAGTGTATGAAGATGACATCAGG
>NW_008438089.1:0-410 GCF_000622305.1 Nannospalax galili
TATGACTTCACAATGTTCCATTGTGATGTCACAGTGATCCAATATGACAACACAATTCTCCAATGTGATATCACAATGCTCCTATTTGCCATCACAATGTTACAATATGTCTTCACAATGTTCCATTGTGACATCTAGTGCTCAGTGTGCGATCACTATGCACATTTGTGTCACTACAATGATCCATTGTGTCATCATTATGCTCAATATGCAAATATGGTGCTCACTGTTTCCTCACAAACCCCCGATGTGGCTTCACAGTGAACCATGGTGCCATCACAATGGTACAATATGGCTTATTATTGTTCAATTTTGACATCACAATATTCAAACGTAACATCACAATCATCCAATGTGCTAACACTATGGCCACAAGTGCCATTATTTTGCTCCAATGTTCCATCAAAATG
>NW_008438090.1:0-410 GCF_000622305.1 Nannospalax galili
CTCTCTCTGAAGGAAACAGAATTGAGAGGTTGCTTTGCTCTATTTTTAGCTTAAGGCTTATTTTTAAAAAAAGACTGCCTAATAGAATGGGACAATTTGGTTAGGGCATAGGATTAGTTTACTGGTTTGGAATAAAATATGTTGTTAATGCTATTTATTTTCAAGTTTCTCAGCTACAGTGGTTTGAATGAGGGATGTTCTCACAGGCTCCAAGTTTTTGAACACTTTGCCCCCAGGTGGTGACAGGGTTTTGGGAAGTTTAGGAGGTGTAGTCTTGCTGGAGGAAGCTATCACTGGGTGGGGCGGGCTTTGAGAGTTTATGGCTATTCCTATTCTTAGGCTGTTTCCCTCTACTTCCTGTGTATGATGGAAAATGTGAGTGCTCAGCTTTCTGCCCTGGTCACCTCTGT
>NW_008438091.1:0-410 GCF_000622305.1 Nannospalax galili
ATACATACATACATACATACAAACATATGTATGTATCCACAGCATAAAGAAGAAAGGCCAGGACTTGTAGGCAACGTGGTAATGCCTAGAGTCAGTTGCTGAAATCTTGCTGTAGTTGTCTACCTGACCAGAAGATTCCCCACAGGATGGGGAATGTGTCTAATGCCCTCCAGAAGGTTGCAGGAGCCCATTAACTGCCAGTCCACCAGCCAAATTGGTGTTGCAAGTATTACCATTTGTAACCCAGAAACAAAGCCACCCCAGGTAAGAATCATTGACCTTGAAGAAGAAACGGCTAACTATCACCCCTCTGGGGATGCAAAGAGCAAAACAGGAACATCATGTTGTTTTACATTTTTTAAATTTTATTTTCTTATTTTTTATATATTTTATGTATACTATTTTTATTT
>NW_008438092.1:0-410 GCF_000622305.1 Nannospalax galili
ATACTACTTCTTTCAAAGTACCATGTGTACATTTTCAACAGTATAATGTTCTATATTCTCTTAGAATTATGGAATAAATTATTTGCTGCTATTAGTATGATTTCTCTTAGTTCTTCACACATTTAAAGATCACATGATGGTCTCTAAACTCTGTGCTCATGGCAGTTTGTAACTGTTTTAAAGAATTAGCAGACACGTGAAATATTTATTTAGTTACATTTTAACTTATTTCTTTTGACTTTGGGGAGCTTATAGCAAACTACCTGCCTTACAACCACCTATTTTCTTTCCCTACACACCACTAACATCCCTTATTTATCATAAATACTATATATAACACTATGCATATTCCAATACATTCCTCTCTTTCAGAAATACATGTATTCACAGTGACTTTCTGTTATAAAAAT
>NW_008438093.1:0-410 GCF_000622305.1 Nannospalax galili
TTTTTTTTTTCTTTTTTTGTATTTGCAGCTGGCCTACGCTTACTTACCTTACATGCATCTCAACTTAGCACCTGCCTTTTGGACAACTATGTTACTTTATTTGAAGTACTGTCAAAGTGGTGCAGCCATACAAACGTAGAATTGAAAAAAGCTGCACATTCAGCCCTGGAATCCTTCCTGAAACAGGTACTTCAGGTTCAATTTTCATTAAATTTCTTTTTCCACCAGAGAATTAAATTGCTGTCTTGTGTCTGCATGTTTGAAAATTAATTATAGGTTGGTCCATCAGCTCCTATAGAGCTTAGAACAGAAAGCACATGGGTGCTAGCTGGGAGATACCAGACTGAACAGGTCCCTTGTTGGGAAACCCTGCTGTTAGGGTTGTAGTTTTCTGCCCTCATGGACCAGTG
>NW_008438094.1:0-407 GCF_000622305.1 Nannospalax galili
CACACACACACACACACACACACACACACTAAATTACATTTAAAAATTAAATTTGGTTGTTTAACACCCTTGCGTGTTTCTATCTCGCTTTCCCTCCTGGTTTTCTTCCTTCCTTCCCTGTCTCCCCACACCCTCTCTTTTCTCCAGTCAAGAACTCTTTCCCCCTGTTCCATTTCCACTGTGGAGACCCAGTGATCCGTCCTTCCTGGCTGTTATTAGTCATTTTATTATCAACAGTGATTTAAATTTATCTCTTATGTTTACCTTTTGCTTTACTCATCATGATTTCCTGGGCTTGTGTCTTTCTCTTGGATTCCTTTTGGCTAAACATCCTTTTAGTAACCTTGTAGAGAGAAGTTGAGATGTGGGAACTTTCTGGAACCTTTGGTTTCCCTTTACAGTGAAGT
>NW_008438095.1:0-410 GCF_000622305.1 Nannospalax galili
TGGCCTTGAACTCACAGAGATCCACCTGCCTCTGCCTCTCAAGTGCTGGGAGCACAGGTGTGGGCCACCACGTCGGCATGCACTTCCTTTTAAGGAGTTCACACAAATATACATTTTTTCCATACCAAATAAATACTTAATACATAAAATACTAACATCTCCCTCAAAGGCAAAGCTGCATAAAAATAACGTTCTCATACCAATCTATATCTTATTCCTCCCACCCTATGAAATTCATCTTCTATAGACAATGTTTCACATCTTCTTTGGTTTATTCATTAAAAATGAATGCATAATCTGTGGAAAACAGATATATGTAATTTTATTCCCCATGTACTTTCTGTACCCTTCCAAAAAATTGAACATGCCATACTTATTCTTTAAGTTTGAAATTTTATTTAATATTTTTG
>NW_008438096.1:0-410 GCF_000622305.1 Nannospalax galili
ACCACACCCAGCTGGCCTTGAACTTTTAATCCTCCTCCCTCTGCCTCCCGAGTGCTGGAAATACTCTTGTAAAACCTCATGTGTAGTTGCCAATTTTTCTCAAGAGTGCTTTCAAGTACCAGGATTACAGATGCATGCGGTGCTGGTATTACATCTGCTCCATCACTGCCAGCTGCCAGTTTTTAAAAATGATTTGATGCAGTGCTACCAAATTTTAATTTTGCCATATTAAAAGTCAATTATGCCAGGTGTGATGGTGCACATCTTTAATTCCAGCACTCAGGAGGCAGAGGTCGATGGATCTATGTGAGACTGAGGCCAGCCTGGTCTAGATTGAGAATTCCTGGCCAGCTGGGGGTTACAGGGAGAGCCTGTCTCAAGATCAAAGCAAAACAAAAAAGTCAACAACA
>NW_008438097.1:0-409 GCF_000622305.1 Nannospalax galili
TCTCCCTGTAGCCCCAGCTGTCCTGGAACTCACTATGTAGACCAATCTAGCCTTGAACTCACAGAGATCCACCTGCTTCTGCCTACCAAGTGCTAGGACTACAGGTATGTGCCACCACCCCCAGCTTATAAACATTCCATAGTTGACAGATTGTTTACTCTTTGCTTCTTAGAGGTATAAGGAAATGAGCCCGAGGAGATTAAGCTGACCTGACTAAAAGGCACACAGCAAGGGGATGTCAGCGGCAAGGGTAGGATGACTCAATCTGAGTTCTGCACTTCTCTGTCATTCTGAACTGGGTGCCTTTACAGTAGATAGGGTTGCTCCTTGATAGTCACTGCAGATCTCAAATTCAAACTTGACTAGTTTGGTGATTTTAGATAACCTGCTTACTGTCTTTTGACCTTAG
>NW_008438098.1:0-410 GCF_000622305.1 Nannospalax galili
TTAGTTTACTGGTTTCAGATAAATACAGTGGTCTATAAGAGTAGTATAACAATATGATGCTAAACATGTCCACAACACCAAAAAGTTCCCCAACACTTGTTTGTACTCCATTTCCCCCACCCAGCTGTAGTACCACAACAGTATTTAATGAGTATTTGGTAGGTTTTTTAATATTTTCGTTTTGGTTTTAATTTAATTTTGCAGTGGTAGAGATGAGCCAAGAACCTCATCCGCAAGGAAGGTTCTCTACCACAGAGCCATATCCTCACTCTTACTCATCATTTTCATAAGTATGTGGAAATTTCCACACATCAGGGATAACTTACCAAGGTGACAGACATACATTTAGAATTTTTTTAACAAAAACTTTATTGAGAATTTCATACATGCATATAAGGTATTTTGATCAA
>NW_008438099.1:0-410 GCF_000622305.1 Nannospalax galili
GGACACCATCCTCACCAGTGCTGGTTCTTGTCCTGTGAAACAGAAGTCGAGGCCCAGCGTCCACTTTCACTTTATATGCCTTCCTTATTCCAGGTTCCACCCATCTGATTAGAAGACTGTACAGAGGATGTGAGTGGAAGAGATCCTGAGTGCGAAGGGGCTGGGCTTCTAGAACATTCAGAGCAGGTCCAGGGCTGCCGTGGGCACTGAGAGTCCCTGGCACAGTGAGGATGCTTTGGGGTCACACAGCCCTTTTTCAATCCTGCCCTGGACCTTGCTGAGGATGTGAAATAAATCCTTTGCAGGGAGCCCTGTTGCATTTTCTGTAAAAAGCAGGAAGGTTTCCTCCCTTGATGTCTGTTTGGGTCAGGAACTGGAACACACGGACCCTCCACCAGTCAGAGCAGCCC
>NW_008438100.1:0-410 GCF_000622305.1 Nannospalax galili
AAAAAAGAAGAAATCAGATTCTGAAGTTACATAGAGGACTATAAGGTTACAGTTTGCATGAAAAGATGAACTTTTTACTAGGTCCTCTCAAGAATGCTAACATAGTTTCCCTCAGTATCCATAGGGTATTGGCTCAATGACCCTCTCCTCCAATGTCCAACATCTTCAGATGTTCTAGTCCCTTATATAAAAAGGGCACAGTGTGTACATAGAACATAAGCGCATCGTCTCACATTTTCAATCATCTCTAGATTACTGATAGCAGTTAACACAATGGAAACGATTGTTCTATTATTTAAGGAACATGTAAAATACATGTTCTGTACAGATACAACCATTGGAGGCCTACCTACATGGGACATGGGTGAGTTGAGAGGGAAACAATATTCAGTCAATGAGGGCTGGGGAGA
>NW_008438101.1:0-410 GCF_000622305.1 Nannospalax galili
AAATGGGAGGGGATAAAAAAGATGTGTATTATGCCTCCAAAGTTTTATGTTAGAAAATCTGTAAATGATGGTTAACTTTTACTGAGATTTTTATCACCTCAATTAAAACAATCTTGAAGAATATAGTTCAGTTGTAGTCATGCAGAATTTGAGGTACTTGCATGACAGCTCAGTAGAATACTCAAGTAAGCACATGTATAGATCTGCACCAGAGCAGATGGATGGGAGGACTGCCTTTCAAGAGATATTAGAATGTTGTTGTTTTAGGTTGGGTCTGGAGAAACTCTTGCATTTACGGCATTGGTAGAGAGAATATGAAAAGAATCTAGAATTATTCAAAGATCTAGTATTAAAAACTGCTGCCAACAAGAGAGCTGAGAAATTGATAACAAGACAGAGAAGAATGGATA
>NW_008438102.1:0-410 GCF_000622305.1 Nannospalax galili
TTCTGCAAGAAGAGTCAGTGTTCTTAACCGCTGAGCCATCTCTCTAGCCCCAGCTATCATTTTTAATGGCTGTATAATGTTTTGAAAATAAACTTTACTTAAAATGTTATTAAAATTGTATATCTGTCTAAAGAAACATTTTATTTATTTGCTTAATCAAGACCTAGACATAATTAAGAGTATTCAAAACATATAACATAAACTCCAATAACAGGAATGGTGTTCACTGATGTGCTGGAGGATGGGGGATGGGGAGGGGTGGGTAAACTTGGAGGAGGAGGGCTGGGAATTCTCAATACCTGCCACAGTCTGGGGACTGGGATGTTTCTTTTTACTTTTGAGTCACTAATCTGAAAAAGCTCCATTGCAGTACAAAGCTGGAGAATTTAAATGTCCCCAAAGGGCCCACA
>NW_008438103.1:0-410 GCF_000622305.1 Nannospalax galili
GGGGATTCTATGGGGGCTGTGAAGACCAGAGTGACAACTGGATGCAAAGAGGAAACACTGTGCTTCTGAGACTATAGGTGGATGAAGATACTTCCAAGTGTAGCCAGAGACCATACAAGTTCCAGTTCAGCAAAGCACCTGTCATCATGTTGTCCATGTTCTGAGATGTTAAAGGAGCGAGAACTGGGATCCAAACGCAGAGTATTGTAAAGGTTACAGTTCAGACAGAAAAGGAGCATGTTTAAAGTTGCAGTTACATATTCAAAGATATACCACTTCTTGTCCTTTTGGCTAAGATCAAGTGTAGTATCAAAGATATGAAAGGCTTTGGTGAGATTAGAGAGCTGAACTCTGGGACGTTTTGGGAACTGTTCCCCCTCATATCTAGCCACTCAGACACTCATAGACAG
>NW_008438104.1:0-410 GCF_000622305.1 Nannospalax galili
GGTAGGGAAGCCTAACCCTGCAACAGTGAGAAGGGCTGTAGGTGGTATCAATACAGGGAGATAGACATGGCAAGATCTGGAAAGCTCATCACCACGCAGAGGCCAGAAAGTTCTGTGCCCCTACTAAAAGGCAGACAAACCTAGCCCTGCAACAGTAGGAGGGGTTTGAGATGATCTCAGTGTAAAAGATGGGCACTATGTGATTTGAAGAGCTCACCATATCATGGAGCTAAGAAGGTATAGTCTACAGATCTGGGGTGCTAAGAGCAAATGTGTGCATGTGCCCAAGGCTAGAAGGAGAAGAGTTGTAGGGTCTGGAAGATTGGAGTTGCTCAGGTTGTAGGAGAGTCAAATCACTGTGTATAGGATCAGACTTACTAGGGAAGAAGGGCTGGTCTAGGGAATTCTTG
>NW_008438105.1:0-410 GCF_000622305.1 Nannospalax galili
CATATGTGATGGGTAGTGAGGTTCTAGAACCAGACTGCTCAGTCAGACCCCATTTCCCCCACCATGCTGCATCCATCATTCTGGTCGGATATCTGCAGAACGGCCCTGGCCACATGACTACTCTGAACCCTACCTCATCATCCACTCAAATGTGCTCTAACATCTCTGTGGTTCAGACATCCAAATATACTACTTGCACCATTTTACAGCCTAGAGAGAACCCTGATAAGACATAGGAAGGTGTCTCCTTCCTGCCATGTGGAATGCCGATGCCAGATTTTAGCATCAAGTTTCAGTTCCAAATACCCACATGGTGGCTAACAATTGTCTTTTACTGCATTCCAGGGGATCCAATGCCATCTTCTGGCCTCCACAGGTATTGCAGGTATGGGTGCATTTACATACAGGCA
>NW_008438106.1:0-410 GCF_000622305.1 Nannospalax galili
AAATGTCATCTCTAAGTGTGAGCTGCACTGTGTCACCATTCAAACAGACCCGTCCTCCTCACCTAATTCCTTGCAGGGACCCTCCAAAAACCCACTGTCTGTGATGAACCATTCTCTGTGGTCACCTCAAGGTGACCATCTGGTGTCAGGGGGCCGTGGAGGTACAAATACACGATCTGTATAAAGAAGGAACCCCAGCACTGAGGAACCCACAGACCACACTGGAGCCTAGGGATTAGGCCCTTCTCCATTCCATTGTGAGAGCAGAATGAAGAGTGATGTTATTACTATTACAGCCTGCAGGCTACACTGTGAAGTGGAACACTGGAGGTGGTGATCATAGGTGAGGTTTCCATATGCAGGCTCTGCCCTCAGGAAAAGCAGTCTGATCTCACAGTGCCTCTTCTCAC
>NW_008438107.1:0-411 GCF_000622305.1 Nannospalax galili
CATTTTCATTATCCATTCTTCAGTTGAGGGATATTTAGGTTGTTTCCATTTATTAACAGGATACTCTACCATATTTACATTTCTTAATATACTCTATACATAACATAATTTTAAAAGGTGTATATATTTTAAAGAAATGAAGAGAAAAGGTAGTTGTATTAGACAGTATTCTCCAGAAGGACGAAACCAATGGGCTGTATCTGTACATTATCCCAGCACATAAATGGGGCTTTATTAGACTGGCTTATATGATAGGAGCCGGGGACTCACCTGTCTTTACCCTGGAGAGAACGTGTCGCTGTCCAGCACTGAAATCAGGAGCCTCCTGGAGTCACTGGTGTTGAGAGTTCATGTCAGAAGCAGAAGCTGGAGTCTGATGTCATGGGGCAGCAGCAGGGCAAAGCTGACTGA
>NW_008438108.1:0-410 GCF_000622305.1 Nannospalax galili
AAAAAAAAATACAGCTGAATGAAATGACAAAGATTCTGGATTTGAAAAGCAAATTCATTAGAGAGCTAGAAATACTGAGGAAAACTCAAGATGAGATGAAAAATCCAATAATACAATCAGAAGAGACATGAGAAAGTCTCCCCCAGCAGAATGAATCGAGTGGAAAACAGAATATCTAGTCTTGAAGATAAAGTTGAGGAACTGGAAAGCTGAAGCACAAAATATGGAGAAAACACAGGACTGGAACATGCAGGAGTTGCAGGACACCATGAAAAGACAAATCTACAAATTACAGGCATAGAGGAAGGTGAAGACTCTTAGATCAATGGCACTGATCACATGCTCAACAGGATTATAGAAGAAAATTTTCCTAAATTAGGAAAAGGCACACCCATATAGATATAAGAAGC
>NW_008438109.1:0-410 GCF_000622305.1 Nannospalax galili
ACTTGCTGCCAAGCCTGATGGCTGGAGTCAGATCCCTGGGACCCACATGGTAGAGGGAGAGAACCAACTCCCACAAGTTGTCTTCTGACCTCCATACATATACCTGCACACAAACAAATAAATGTAAAAAACTTCAAAATCCACAAGGCAGAACCCATATGCTCATCCTGGGGCAGCCGAGTCCAATTTCTCTTTGGAGTGTTTTACTTAGCTTTGCTAAATAAACTTCTGCTCAAACTGTCCATATCATCTGACTGAATTTGTTCCTTCAGGAAGACGAGAACTGGGGCAGGTTGAGATGGTTCAGTGAGTAAAGGACCTTGCCGCATATGCAAACCTAGCAACTTGAGTTTAATCTCTGGAAACCATGTAAAGCTGGAGGGAGAGAACCTGATTCTACACACATGCCA
>NW_008438110.1:0-410 GCF_000622305.1 Nannospalax galili
ACTGGCCAGGCGCCCTCTAGTGGACACGGGGCTGTTTCTGCTCCGTGGCCACAGTGTCTGGCCCTTAGGAGTCTACCAAGTTCATCTTTAGTGAGATGAACTGAGCAAGATTATGTGAAGCACCGTGCCTAAGCACTCACGCTACCACACACAATGACTGAACTACATCTTCCTGAGGGCCACTAGAAAAGCCTTTGAAAAGCGCTTGGATTCAGATAAAAATCTTCTACTTCAAAAGCTGGGGAGCCCTAGAGTTATGAGGTCTCTCCGTGGCTTGATTTTCCTCATTTGCAAAGGAATACAAAACATACTTCCTTGCCTTTTTGGAGAACCTGTTCTGAAGAGGATGCTTACTCACAAGCATGTATTCGGCACAGAACTCTTGGGGCCGCTTCTTTTAACCCCATCCA
>NW_008438111.1:0-410 GCF_000622305.1 Nannospalax galili
GAACATACATCTGAGAGATGCCTAGTCCTCGGTGACATATTTATGGTGGAAGCTCTGCACCTAAGATTCATGGAACATAGCCAAATGGAGGGTAGAGAGAAAACAGATGCATCCCTCAACTCTCATCAGTGAAGCTTCCTTATACAACAGAGTGCAATGAACACAAAGGCCACAACTGGCCAAGTTTTAAAGAATAACAGACTGCAGAGTGTGTGTCTCTGAATAGGACTCCTATATTAAATCTCTCCCACCCAGGGATGAGTGACAATTGTGGAAGAGGTGGCCAAAATATTGTAAGAGCCAGGGTTAGTCTGTTAACATAGGGAAGCAGAGGCTTTCAAGCCACTGGAAGCTTTCACCTAAGAACTTACCGCAATGGTATCATCAAGCACAGGACCCATACCGACTCA
>NW_008438112.1:0-410 GCF_000622305.1 Nannospalax galili
AGTCAGTTCCAATCCTTGCATCCTCACTTCTATAACTGGTCACATGGTCTTAGCTGGTATTTATAACTAACCTCCTCTACTACCAATTCTGAAGTTCCTCCACCCTCAGCAAGCACTTCAGTGAGTCTTGGTTCTTTACCTGGTGGGCTGACCCACACCTTCATTCCTCAAAGGTCTGGGCCCTTTATTATACTCCCTGGATTGGGTTATTATAGTTTCCCATTTAAAATATTATATTTTTATGTCTGTGTGTATTTCTTGTATGTATGTAAATGTCTTTAGGAAAGACAAATCCATAACCAGAATAAGTACCTATTCCAGTAAGGACAAAGCACTGTCCCCTCTATGACAGAGGTGGTCCAATGTAGTCATCCTGCCTGCCACCCAGTGGCTGGCTGGTCACCCTGGGG
>NW_008438113.1:0-410 GCF_000622305.1 Nannospalax galili
GATATTCAGCATTGTGATGGCATGTTGAGCATTGTGATGACACATTGGGGCACTCTGAGGGGATATTCAGTAATGTAATGTCACATTGAGCATTATGATTACTCATTGGGGCACTGTGAGGGGTCATTGGTCATTGTGATAACACATTGGGGCCCTGTGAGGGGACATTCTGCATTGTGATGGCACACTGAGCATTGTGGTGACACTGTGGGGCATTGTGAAGGATGTTCAGCATTGTAATGGCACATTGAGCACTGTGACAACAAATTGGGACATTGTGATGCCACACTGAACATGTGATGAAACTGTGGGGCATTGGGAGGGGCATTGGTCATTGTGATAACACATTGCAGCCTTGGGAGGGGACATTCAGCATTGTGATGGCACATTGAGCATTGTGGTGACACATT
>NW_008438114.1:0-410 GCF_000622305.1 Nannospalax galili
CTCTGATTAATTCCTTTGAGGCAGGGTCTCTTACTGAACCTGGAGCTCTGTTGTTGATCTGTAAGCCTCAGTGATCCTCCTGCCTCTGTCCCTCAAGCACTGGGGTTACAGGTGCATGTGTGGCCCTGCCTGGCTTTTTATGAGTGCTGGGGATTTGAATCAGGTCCTCATACTTACACAGCAAACACACACTGAGCATCTCCCCAAACCTGGACTCATTAGAGCTGGAAGATTCTCTTTTAAAGTATTTGGTCCATTTCTTTGATAAGAGGCCACAAGCCTCATCCAGGGTCACACAGCCACAGTGGGTGAAGTGGCAGAAGGGAGCCTGGAAGACAGGTGCTCAGGTTTGAAGTGCAGCTGTTGATCATGTAAATGAAGGTGGCACCTGCATAGCTAGCATGGGGGGG
>NW_008438115.1:0-410 GCF_000622305.1 Nannospalax galili
AGCACTGTGATGTCACATTGGAGCATTGCGAAGTCATATTGTAACACTGTGATGTCACATTGGAGCACTATAATGGCACATGAGTGATAGTGTTGGCACATTGGAGCATTTTCACGTTACATTGGAGCACTTTGAAGTCACAATGGAACTTTGTGAGGTCACAATGGAACATTTTAAAGTCATATTGTAATATTGTGATGGCACATTCGAGCAGTATAATGGCACATGGGGCAATACTGCTGGCACATTGGATCACTGTGACGTCACAATGGAGTATTGTAAAGTCATATAGTAACAGTGTGAGGACGCATTGGAGGAATAGAATGGCTCATGGGGCAATGGTTTTGGCACATTGCAGTATTGTGATGTCACATAGTGAACTCATATTGTTACATTGTGATGGCACATTG
>NW_008438116.1:0-410 GCF_000622305.1 Nannospalax galili
CCTCCACAGGCATTGCACAACACGGGTGCACTTACACACATGCAGGTAATATACTCATACACATAAAAATAACAAAAATATTTTAAGATAAAATATTAAAAAATAAAGTAAGAATGTGAAATCATTTAATACCCATAGGAGTGTTTAAAATAATACTATGCTTATAAAAGAAAATGCCAATCTTTATACATCTGTATTATGTGCATGCAAATGTGTACATATGCAAATGAGTCCTTATGCAGGCATGCACTGCTTAATGATGAAGAGGCATCCTGAGAAACCCATTGGGGGGTAATTTAAAAAATCTTTGTGAATATCACAAAATGTACATAAACTTCATGTTAGTTACTCCACAGGGCCCCTTGCGTGATCAAGAGACACAGCGCACAGAAGATTTGAGGTTCCTGCTG
>NW_008438117.1:0-410 GCF_000622305.1 Nannospalax galili
ATTGCCAAATTCAAGGCCCATCTGGGAAGCTTAGTGAGACTCTATCTAAAAAAGGGTGGTAGGGGAGCTAGCTCAGTGGGTAAAGTGCCTGCTTCACAAGCATGAGGACCTGAGTTTGGATCTCCAGTGCCCATGAAGAAGCTGGGCAAGGCAGTGCAGACACGTAACCCCAGATCTGGGGGAAACAACACATGTGGCTCCCCGGGGCTTGTAGGCCAAGTCTAATCAAAACATCAAGTGTGCTGGCAAGATGGCACAGCAGCTAAAGGCACTTTGTTGCCAAGCCTGACAAATAGAGTTGTGTTTCCAGTTTCTCATGTGGTAGAAGGAGAGACCAGACCCCTTGCAAGTTCTCCTCTGACCTCCACATGTATATGTTGGGACACAGACACAGACACAGATAAATAAAT
>NW_008438118.1:0-410 GCF_000622305.1 Nannospalax galili
GGGGGGTGCTACTTTAAGTTCCTATAGCCCAGTTCCTTCCTATCCATTCTCTGCTTCCTGACTGCATATGTAATGTGACCAGCTGCCCTTCACTCCTGCCACCATGCCTTCCCTGTCATGCTAGGCTGCACTTCTTCAACTGGGAGCTAAAATAAATCCTTTTTCTCTTAAGTTGCTTCTTGTTAGATGTTTGATCACAGAAACTAGAAAAGAAACAAATACAAAAGTTAAAGAAGAGGCTGGCGACATGGCTCAGAGGGTAAAGGCACTTGCTATGTGAACCTGGCAACCTGAGTTCAATCCCAGAACTCACGTTAAGGGTATAAGGAGAGTAGTAACTCCACAAATTGTCCTCTAACCTCCACATGTACACTGTGGGCACATGCCCCAATAATAATAATAATAATAAT
>NW_008438119.1:0-410 GCF_000622305.1 Nannospalax galili
CAATACGCTCATACACTTAAAATTAAAATAATAAATAAAATATTTTTAAAAGGGTAGAGAGAGTAATAATAATGCATTATATACATTTATGAAATTGTCAAAAAACTAGGTGATAATAAAAAAGAATTATCACTAACCAATGGAGAATCATCAAGGAAAATAGACTCCAGTGTCCTGAGACTTCCACTGTGTGTAATGAATTACTCTTCTATCAAACTAGAAAGTAGTATCCACAAGAGAATGGAGGAAATGGGAGTGGTTCACTATACTTGTAACCCAGTACTGGGGAGGCAGTACTGGAGGATCCCTAGAGCCAGTCAGCCTAGGCCATGGGCAAGTTCTAAATTTCTGTGAGAGATCTTGTAACAGAAGGAAGGAAGGAAGGGAGGAAGGAAGGAAGGAAGGAAGGA
>NW_008438120.1:0-410 GCF_000622305.1 Nannospalax galili
TGTGTGTGTCTGTATGTCTCTGTGTGTGACCCAATGAGTTGATTAGAGTTGCTAATGTGAGAATGGGTCAGGGTTAATCACAGAGGCATGGACATCACAAATGGCTACACCACTAAAAACAATGGCATGTTCTCCCAACCATTAACTGCCTCTAAATCCTTAGGATAGGGAAGGGCATCATAAGCCCTTCTGCCATCTATGATGCAATGTGGTAGGCCCAATCTTTCGTAAGTTTTGTGCAGGTAATCACAGCTGCTGAGTTCATTAGTAATGGCCATGTCATGCCCAGAAGACAGCGTGACACAACACTCCACCCCTTCCTCCAGCTCTTAGATTATTTCCACTCCTTCTTCTATGATGTTCCCTGGATCCTGGGTTGACAGTATGTGGACAGCCACCTGGGTAGTAGG
>NW_008438121.1:0-410 GCF_000622305.1 Nannospalax galili
TGTGTGTGTACATGTGTGTGCAGGTGCATATGTATGCACATACATGTGGAGGCCCAAGGCTGGTGTTGACAGTCTCTCCATCACCCTCCATATTCACTGAGTCAGGGTCTCTCAACTGAACCCAGAGCTCACCAGTATAGACAGTCCAGCTGGCCAGCTTGCCCCATGGATCTCCTCTGCTTCAAGAACAGAGAGATTCCAACTGGGTCACCACACCCACCTGACATCCATGTGAGTTCATAGATCTGAATTTCAATTCTCACCCCGTGTGGCAAGCGTTTCATCCACCAGCCATCTCCCCAGGCCTCCACCTTACTTTCTGAGACAGGGCCTCTTAATGAACCTGGACCTCACCTATTCAGCTAGACTGGTTGTTCCCCAAGTCCAGGCATCCTCCTGTCTCTAGCTGC
>NW_008438122.1:0-410 GCF_000622305.1 Nannospalax galili
AGCAGAAACTTCTGCAGGCCAAAGGGAACAGAGAGAGAGAGTGGGTGCATGCCTGGTTCTCCATGCCGCCTCAGCGCATCCTGCTGTAATGCCAGTCTCCTCTTAGCCAGGGTGATGTCACCCACCAAACATGTGTCTTCAAATTATGGCCTTATGTAAACGAAGTGGCTGTGCTGTGCTTCGTGGGGCCCCTTGCCTCCTTCTCCAGTGAATTCTGAAGTAGCTGCCAGAATACTGCTCAGAGCCCTGTACTCCACAGGATGTTTCTCCACAGGGTGCTTGGCACATCCCCATCTCTACCTCCAGAGGTAGAGGCATCTTTTACCTGCCTGGGTCAGAGTTGAGGTCTTTTCAGTGCCAAGAGTAGTGCCATTGCTAAAAGCTGTCTGTGTGTGTGTGTGTGTGTGTGT
>NW_008438123.1:0-410 GCF_000622305.1 Nannospalax galili
TTGAACATGTTCCCTGTGGCCCATCCCTGATTTGTCTCCTACATGGACTTTGATGGTGGTACCAAGCTCTCAGCAAGACTGAAACCAACACTGCACGTGATAACTGTCAGAGATTTTTGTGATTTAATAGCTAAGAATCTACTGTATAGGAATTCTAAAATGGACAGAAACACCTAAAAGTAATACTTTTAATTTTTACATCTTACTTTGTCTTTCAGCAAGTGATGGACATTTTCTATTATTTTTTATGAAGTACCTTAAGACATTTTGAATATATTATCATTTATTTAGATAATAGCTTAGTTGGACTTTTTCCAGTATCCCATTCGTAGAATACAAAACATGAGCAAATAATTTCTCAAATTCTAATTATTTCCTTGTGAGAGATGTCCAGAATTTGAATGACTTTT
>NW_008438124.1:0-410 GCF_000622305.1 Nannospalax galili
CTGTGACTAAAGGATGGATTTTGGTGCCAGAGTTCTCTGAGTTCTGCTTCTGCTGGGTGGCTGTGTGACACTGGAGGTTACTTTACCTATCTGATGATCACTTTTCTCAATGACTAGCTAATATACCTATTTCACAGCTTTGTTATTGTGAGGATTAAATGGGACCTATTGACAGGACTTACAGGACACAGTACCTGGCATATCACAGGCTCTCAGAATGTACCCACATGTTTGAGATCTTGAAGAAATGTTCACACAACAAAAGAACTGGAATATATGTATGTATACACCTCGACACATGGGTGTACATTATATATATATATATATGTATATATATATGTTTTCACCTGTAGTAAGTGACCATGTGTATATTTTTATGCTTTCTGTCTGATGAGTAAGCATCTAAGAGT
>NW_008438125.1:0-410 GCF_000622305.1 Nannospalax galili
TAACTGAAATAATGATCAAAATTAAATAACTGAAATAATATATGCATAATAACATAACCAAATATCATAACTGAAATAATATAACAAAAAATTGTAATAGAATTATAACCAGATCCCAAATCGATATAACTAGCATTTTAAACAAAATAACTGAAACGTTGTAACCAAATTAATATAACATACTATTATAAGTAAATTATTATAACCAAATAAGAGAATTGAAATATAACCAAAATAAAAAATAATATAAATAATATAACAAAAATACTATAAGAAGTAATACAAGCAATCTCAGGTACATCCATCCTATATTTATAGGACCCTTAGTCTTTCTTGCTCTGAAGTTTTGTGGTTTATCATCTCTGCAGTCTTCAGATCTGTTAGGTGTCTGCATCACTCCTGGCATGGAG
>NW_008438126.1:0-410 GCF_000622305.1 Nannospalax galili
AGACCACAGACACCCCTTTTCCTTACTCCCTGCACCTCGCTGGGTAGCCACAATGGGTCTTATTTTGACCCAGAGGGTCTGACACACCCTCTCCTCTCCAGTTTCAATGTGGACTCCGATCTGACACCAGAGACCAGCCTGCTCCAGCTGGGCGGGGGGCGGAGGGGGCTACATGGGGACAGGCAAGTCCCGGGACACACAGGGGATGCCCCAGCCATGAGAGTGAGAGCAGAAAACAAAGGAACACACTTTATTCTGTGAACTGTCCCAGGTCCCAAGAGGAACTTGAGAAAGTGAACAAGAACAGGGTTCTGGAAACATAAGCCAGATGTGGTGGCACACGCCTGTGATGCCAGGACTGAGGAGGCGCCAAGATCACACCACCACGAGTTTAGGGCCAGCCTGGACTA
>NW_008438127.1:0-410 GCF_000622305.1 Nannospalax galili
TAGCTCTCAGTGTGAGAAGATGCTACACAATCTTTCGGAGTAGAAGAGCAATCAGTAGTTATACCCAGCTGTAAAATCTGTGACCCACAATAAAGACAGAACCAGCAATATATCCCCAATGGTTCAGTTGTGGCACTTTAACATAGGGGTAACTAACAGCTAACTATTTGGATTTTAGGCTCATTCAGTAGGAGGCAATTCATGTCTGATTACCTATGATTGGAGAGTCATGGACCCTAGAGGCAAACATACTACTGCCATTTTCCTAAACCAATAAAAATTCTAAATGTATTCTCATCACTTATCCTAAAATCCTTTGATAATTGTAGCTTGGATTCCTCATCAAGTAAGTCTCTTTCTGCCCAGACGGAAGCTATTACAGAGAACCACAAATAGTCAAATTGCAGAGA
>NW_008438128.1:0-410 GCF_000622305.1 Nannospalax galili
GTCTACTCTAGGCATCACTTTTAAATTTTGTCTCTTGGAATATTTGGCAAAATAATCTGTTCAAAAGTCCTGAAAAATATAAGTACAACAGCAAGCCCAGTTGATAACTTGAGCCTTCAAAATTACTTTCCTTGACTGATCAGTATCTGTGAGGTCACAGAAACCCAAAAGTGCAGAGAAGAGTCAAGAGGGGGAGAAATTACCATAGGTGAATGTAAACCATGGAAAAGAACTACTGTTAATGGAATTAAAAGAAAAATAGGCTCCAAATACTTGGACATTTTTGTCCCCAGTTGGTGGCACTTTTGGGAGGTCTTAGAAGGTGTGACAATGCTGGAGGAAGCATGTCACTAGGGGCAGGCTTGGAGAATTCTTAAGACTTGCTGGATCTCCAGTTGCTCTCTTGCTTC
>NW_008438129.1:0-411 GCF_000622305.1 Nannospalax galili
CTTCAGTCTCTCAGCCATGCAGCCTGGAAAATAAAAAAAGCCAACAATTCTTCCCTAATTCATCTGGATTCCTGGTGTTTGCTTAGTGCACATCATCTATAACTTGGAGACCAGGAATAGAAAACTTCTCTAAGAATTTAAGGTTATTCTTCAAATTTGAACCATAGTATTGGAACCCACATCTTCAAATACAAGAAAACCACAGAAAAAGCATTCAGAGCAACTCAATTAAATGCCCAGAAAAAATGAAATCCAAAGCCTTTCTTCATTTCTCGTCACTGCTGGAGACTGAACGCAGAACACACTGCATACTAACCAGCACTCCACTACTGAGCTGTATTCCCTGGCCCCTCAAAAGCCTTCCAAAACATGAACTATGTCTTCTCTCAACTGAAAATTACTTAGCACTAA
>NW_008438130.1:0-410 GCF_000622305.1 Nannospalax galili
ACTGTGAGAGGAAATTGAGCACCATGTTTGCATATTGAGCATGGTGATGACTCAATGGATCATTATAATGATACAATGGTCCATTATGATGGCAAATTGAGGATTGTGATGGCACAGTGGAACAATTTGATGTCATATTGTGACATTGTGATGGCACACTGGAGCAATATTACGGTACATGGAGCCACAATGTTGGCATATTGGAGCATTGTGATGTCATATAGGAGCATTGTGCTGACATATTGGAGCTTTGTGACGTCACTTTGGGGCATTGTAAGGGGACGTTGATTACCGTGTTTGCATATTGAACATAGTGAAGACACAATGGATCATTGTAATGACACCATGTCGATTTTTGTTGGCACAAAGAGCATTGTGATGGCACAATGGAACATTGCAAAGTCATATTG
>NW_008438131.1:0-411 GCF_000622305.1 Nannospalax galili
ATGACTAATACTTTTAATGATCCCAGAGTTTCTTCCTTATTGGCTTTACCATCTATTCCTCTCTTGTGAAGACTTTTCCTGCTTACTACTCTGTCTCACCTACATCAGATCCTAGAAACATGTGGCCCCTCCAATGCATGAAATGACACCCTTGTTCTACAAGGTGCAGCTAAGAACAGAACTTCCAAGGGAAAAAAACCTTCATCTGTTTGAAATTTATTTTTTAAGGGTTTTTCTTTTTTAAAAAATGTGTATTAGTGTTAAAATGCATGTATATTAAGTAAAGTTATGGATGGTTGTTAGCACCTATGTGGATGCAGGGAACTGAACCCAGTTCCTCTGCAAGAGCAGCCAGTGCTCTCAACCACTGAGCCATTTCTCCAACCCGCAAAACCTGCATCTTTGACTGAA
>NW_008438132.1:0-411 GCF_000622305.1 Nannospalax galili
GACAGAGTCACACTGGCTTTCAGGTCCTCAGCTTCGTACCGTTTATGCTTTCTATGACCTTTGGCATATTTGTCACCCAAGGTCTGTATCGTAGAGGGCACCCTAAGGACAATGAACATGTTCTAGGTCCTAGGGCTTGGCCGAACCCAAGAGCTTTTGGCATTGAAGACTGTTGTGACATTGCAGCAAATTTTGCAAAATTCAAATGAACTTTGAATGATGCAAGGTTATTACCATCTTAGACATCCCAGAGCTGTCACCGCAGCTGGGCTGGATTTGCTCTGCAGACCACAAGCTGAAACATTCATGGTAGACAAATGTAGTGAGCCTTCCTTGAAAATCTATTACAATACAATTAATTTTTGTAGATAATTGGCTTTCTTTTAATTAGTCATAGTTTAAAAAAGAAAG
>NW_008438133.1:0-403 GCF_000622305.1 Nannospalax galili
AGTTTCCTGGAGTCCTTACTTAGCCAACACTGTACTTTTATTAAACATAAACGACACTGCCAAATGTGTTCAGCACTGGTTTGTTTATAAATATTATTATTAAATCTTGAGTACTGTCTTCTACAACTCTCAACCACAGACTCCATTGTGGACAAGGCATGAGTGGCTGAATTTATGAATTCAAACGTATCTGCTTTCATTTTTCATGGACTTCCAGGGTCATTATGAATAAGTCTGCAAAGAATCCTGGCTTTACACTTTGACCCCTGCTCTTGTCCATATGACAGAATGTACATTTTTAGAGTAATGGCTGATAATCCATTTATTAACTCTTTTTTTCCTTTGAAGGAAACATCATTACCACTGCCCGCCAAAAAAAAAAAAAAAAAAAAAAAAAGAAAAA
>NW_008438134.1:0-411 GCF_000622305.1 Nannospalax galili
TCAGTTATGTACAAACTAAACGTGTTTCCAATAAGTGGTATCATGCTCACTTCTAGTGAGCCCTCAGGGAACTAGACAGTAAACTTGTCTGCATAGTATCACCTGCCATCACAACTAACAAGTACTGAGTATTCTTCAGACTCAGAACACTGTTCTAAGCTATTTAACTCTCAAAAATTCTTGGTTTGGGACACCTAGTCACGCAAGACCACATAGCCCACTAGAAGCGAGTAGCCAATCCCAAATGTGGTGTCTGGCTCAAAACTGTGTTATCTCTCTCTTTTAAAAGGTTTATTTTCGGGACTTGAAGACATGACTCAGCAATTAAGAACACTGTTTTTGCAGAGGACCTGGGTTTGATTCCCAGCACCCACGTGGCAGCTAATAACCATCTGTAACTCCAGTTCCAGG
>NW_008438135.1:0-411 GCF_000622305.1 Nannospalax galili
ACAATTAAAATCTGCATTCCCTTAATGCTCACTTTAAAAGCAAACATAAAGCAATAAACTACAGCAAGCACAGTGTTTGCTATTAGATCTATATGGTAAAATATTGACAAGAAGATCAATTAATGCTTTACTATGGTGTATCATACACATCATCAGCTCCCACGAATATCAATGTGGACACACCTGTGCAGATCTCTCCTTACAAGTTTCCATCTGGCCCTCCACTGCCAGCCTAACTATCATGTCTTGACTGATACCATACAGAGGTGAATAATGATCCTGTGTTTGAGAGTAATCTTTTCTGTTGATACTAACATAGTCACAAATTGGCTAATTCATGAGCTCTATATTTTAAAATACACTCACTTTAGATCATTTATAAAGCTGAGAATGTTGTAGAACAAACTTTGT
>NW_008438136.1:0-411 GCF_000622305.1 Nannospalax galili
TAAGAAAAGTATTTATGGAACAAAATTCTGTGAAGAGTTTCTGGTTATAATGTAAATTCTTAGAATTTTAAAGCAAATACTAAGGCAGAGCTGACATTTGTTTCCTAATGATGATCATTGGGTCATTTTGCTAAGATGAAGAATGGGAATTACAGGTAGTTGTAAGCTGTCCTGTGGATTCTGGAAACCCAAACCAGGTCCTTTATAAGAGCAGCAAGTGCTCTTAAGCACGAACAAATCTCTCCAGTCCCTCAATCACCTCTTTAAAGATCCTTCTAAGTACAGCCATGTCCTGGGGCCAGGGTGGCAAAGCAAAAGTTATTATGTTTATTCATTTTTAAAAAATTTTATCTGTGTTTTTCCTGCATGCATGTAAGTGCACCCATGAGTACAATGCACACAGAAGCCAGA
>NW_008438137.1:0-411 GCF_000622305.1 Nannospalax galili
GAGCACTGGCTGCTCTTGCAGATGACCTGGGTTCGGTTCCCAGCACCCACAGGACTAAGAACTCCAGTTCCAGCGGATCTGACACCCCTTTCTGGCCTCTGCAGGCAGGCCATTGCTTGCACAGAAGCACTTATATGCAGGGAAAACACTCATACACAATTAAAACAAACAAACAAATAAATAAAAATGCTGTATTTTGGAAATGAACTAGAGAGGAAACAAGGCTGAAAGCATCTGTTGAACATTTTGCTTACCCTTTGGTTAATATATGAGAAATTTGGTCATTTTCTTTGTAAGTGAAATTAGTGGACAGAAAAACTTAGTCCTTCCTTATGGCAAAAGATCAAGTGATGCAAAGTTTTTAAATATTGGAAAGGCTATTATTAACATGGCTTAAAATGGAAAAACTGA
>NW_008438138.1:0-411 GCF_000622305.1 Nannospalax galili
TTCTCCAATGTTCCATCACATTGCTCTGTGTCCATAACAGTGCACCGATATGTCATCTCAATGCTTAATGTGCCATCACAATGACCCAATAGGACATCACAATGTGCCAATGTGACCTCACCATGTCCAATGTGCCATCACAATGCCCTAATGTGAAATCTCAATGCTCACTATGTCATCACAATGCCACAATATGTCATCTCATTGCTCCTACATGTCATCACAGTGCTCCAAACGGACATCACAGTGCTTCAGTGTGTCATCATAATGCTCCATGTGCCATCATCCTGCCTCACTGTGTCATCATAATTCTCCAATGTGCAATTGCAATTCTCAGTCTGCCATAATAATGAACCGATGTGTCATTACAATGCACCTGTGTGTCATCACAAACCCCCCAATGTGTCATAA
>NW_008438139.1:0-409 GCF_000622305.1 Nannospalax galili
CACACACAGGCAGGGAGGGGGCACACACAGGCAGGGAGCTACACACACATCCTCACTCATCGAAGATGCACAGGGAGCAGGAACTTATGTAAGATGGAGGATGTGGCCTAGGTCTGAGTCCTGCATCTCCAGGGAGCCAAAACTCTAAAAACTAATGCCAGGAGGGCAGCACATGCTGAGCGAGAAGAAAAACAGATGTAGTGGAGAAATTGCCATGATACACAAAGATAACAGTAATTTATGAGCTTTGTGTTGCGACTTCAGAGGAGAGAGAGCCAGAAAAATTTTCCACGTCCAAGAAATGATAAAAGTGGAAGTTAAATAGACAGGACCCGTTAGGACAAATTGATGTTAAATATAATACCATTAGGGCACTGTGTGTGTGTGTGTGTGTGTGTGTGTGTGTGTG
>NW_008438140.1:0-411 GCF_000622305.1 Nannospalax galili
TAGTGTTATGATTAAGTTGTGTTTGGATTAGGGTTAAGGTCCAGGTTAGCATTATGATTAGGTTTTAGCATAAGTCTAGGCCTAGGGTTAGGTTTAGGGTTATGGTTAAGGTCAAGGTTAGGGATGTGTTTTGGATTAGGTCTAGGGTTATACTTAGTATTAGAGTTAGGTTAGTTGTTATGATCTGGGTTAGTTTTAGGGCTATGAATATGGCTAGCTTTAATGCTAGGACTACAGTTAGAGTGACAGATAAACTTAGAGGTAGAATTAAAGCAGCGTTTAAATGTATGGTTAGGCCTAGATTTAGAGTCAGGTTTAGAGTTACTGCTAGGGTTGTGTTTAGGGTTAGGATTGGTGTTAGATCTAGGTTTAATAGGGTTTGGGTTATGGTAGGGTGAATGCTAAGGTTAT
>NW_008438141.1:0-410 GCF_000622305.1 Nannospalax galili
AACTGGAGTTACAGATAGTTGTTAGCTGCCATGTGGATGCTGGGAACTGAACCTGAACCAAACCTGGGCCCTCTGCAAGAGCAGCTGGTCCTCTTAACCACTGAGCCATGAGCCATCTCTCCAGCTCCTCCTTCGCTTTTTTTTTCCCCCCCAGCTTTTTTCTTAAGAAGTGCAAACTAGGGGCTGGAGAGATGGCTCAGTGGTTAAGAGGTTAAGAGAGTACCAGCTGCTCTTGCAGAGGACCCAGGTTCTAATCCTAGCACCACATGGTGGCTAACAGCTGTCTGTAACTCTTGTTTCTGGGGATTTGACGCCTTCTTCTGACCTCCACAGGCATTGTGTGACACAGGTGCACTTACATACATGCAGGCAATACACTCATAAGCATAAAATAAAAATAATTAAAAAAA
>NW_008438142.1:0-411 GCF_000622305.1 Nannospalax galili
GAGGGAGGCGCCCCGGAGTCTTTCTCCGCTTCCCGAGAGGGGCCGCGCGGGGCCGGGCCGTGCTGGAGCCTAGCCTGCAGCCGAGGGACCGGCTGAGGGAAGGGGGCGAGCGCTCTGCGGCGCTGTTGCCGCCGCTCGCTAGCCGGGAAGAGATGGCGGCGGAGCGCAGAGCCCGGCAACTCCTGGGCACCGCCTTCTCCTGGCTCCGCTGTCTGCCGCCGCCATTGCTGCTGCTGCTGCTGCTGCTCGCACGCCCAGTGCACGCCGCGGCCGCCAGGAATGGCTCCCCGCCGCAGTCCGCAGGTAAGCTGGGTCCGGGCCGGGTGGCGCATGGGGGCAGGGGCGCGGCACAGGCTCCCGCGGCCGCCGCGGGGGTTTTTGTAGTTGTTTAGGATCCGGAAGGGAACGTGC
>NW_008438143.1:0-411 GCF_000622305.1 Nannospalax galili
GAGCAAGTACCTGATGGCCAACAAGTACCTCAAAGTGACCTGTGATTATGAGGTCTCTGGTGCCAACTGTTGCTTCCTGATCTTGGTGCCAACTGTTGCTTCCTGATCTTGGTGCACAATGGTCACTAGTCAACCAAGTCTCACGGTCCCAGGATTGCCTGGAGCACTTTGCATCTACCGTGTCTGTCCTCCAAGAAATGAAACATATACATTGCCAACAGGTCAACATATATAGCATGACCCGCCGGTACTATAGAGCCCTTGACTGCTCTGTGTCTTTGACTACCTTGTGACCTGGTATATACTTGATCTTCACACTCTCCTTGGAGGACCAGTCCTACAGCATACAGACCATCGACCACCACTTACTGCACCAGGACCAGTGCTAGTGGCACCCATAGTCTGCCACTG
>NW_008438144.1:0-407 GCF_000622305.1 Nannospalax galili
GAGAGAGAGAGAGAGAGAGAGAGAGAGAGAGAGAGAGAGAACTCTACATAAACAGAATTTATAGAACTAGTAATTGGGAGTTCCATTTTTCTGATTCTTCGGCCAAACGCTGGTGCCATACTTCGAGCCTGTGTTACTCACAGGCCTCATATCCAGTTCATTCTACCTTCAGACTGTCCTGTTATCTGACCCATGTTTTCCTGCCTTCACTAGGACCACTGCAGTTTAAACCATCATAAATTCGCTATCTGAATCATTGCCAAGTCTCCCGATCTTCCACATTGCTCTTTCCATATTTGAACAGAGCTGAAAGCAACACTGTCAGAATCTAAGACCATTCTTTTACCTGCACTCTCTAACCTCTTCCTGTTTCATTTAAAATAAAAATGAAGGTCCTTTGGGCATTC
>NW_008438145.1:0-411 GCF_000622305.1 Nannospalax galili
AAAAAAAAGAAGAAAATATATTAATCTCACTATTTTGGTAGATCAGGCAAAATCAGGCAGTCCCTTTGTATCACAATATGGTGGGTGGCATCACGCTGGGAGCTTGTGCAGGAGAGACCACAGTGCAGAAGGGGAAGCTGGAGAGCAGAGAGGGCCAAGCCTTACTCTTAAAAAAATCTTTATTATTCAGGACTGGAGAGATGGCTCAGTGGTTAAGAATTCTTGCTGTTTTTGCGGAGGACCTGAATTCCCAGCACCCATGTGGTTTGGCTCACAACTGCCTATAATGCTGGTTTTAGGGGATGCAGTGCCCTCTTCTGGTCTCTGCAAGCACAGCACTCATGATGCACATACCTACACCTAGATACATGTACATATAAATAAAAACAAAATAAATCTTCAAAAATAAAA
>NW_008438146.1:0-411 GCF_000622305.1 Nannospalax galili
AACCCTGAAGGATGTATGTTCTTAGCCTTGCAAACTCTCCCCAGTCAGTCAAATCTGTCTGTCTGTTTCTCTCTGATCTATAAAAATCAGAGGAAGGAAAAAGCACACTGGTCAAAATGTGCAACACGTGTAAGGGTAACAGGAAGTGCTAACAAAGCTGTTCACACAGTGAGATGGGGACGAGAGGACTGGTCTGTGGAAGGTCCCAAATGGCAGAACAAGATCTGAGACCAACAGGCACCACCAGGCTGAAGAAAATATCATCACAGGACCCTGCTTAGGGGAGCGAACAGATGTCTGAAAAGCAAGAGGGAGATTCCCATTCTATCTACCATGCCCCGACCCAGCACCTGGGAATCGGGCATAGACTAGAGGTGGTGGTCTGGCCAGTACTTTTCAATTTTTACCATG
>NW_008438147.1:0-411 GCF_000622305.1 Nannospalax galili
CCTTGACTGTCTCTCAAAACTTGACGGTAAGACCCTGTTGCTGAAGACAGGCCATACTTTGAACACATAGCTTGAGCAATGTAGCTGGAATTCACATGGAAGCCTCCACCCTTAAGACTAGCTCTCATGATATCAGAGGATACTGTGTAAGCTGCCAAGACAGAAAGCCAATGACTTGCAACCCAGATGTATAGCCCAATAAACAACGACTGGCCCAGTAAACCTATCACTATTGGTATAGCCATGGCATTTTTATCTTGGGGGTAATCAACAGCTGTATAATTAGAATTAAGTCCCACTCAATGAGAGGGAAGCTATGTGTGGTACTATAAACAGAAAATATGCATGGCTGGAGAGGTCATAGATCCTAAGGAAAACCTACTTTTAAAAATGTTATATTTATTTGGGCTG
>NW_008438148.1:0-411 GCF_000622305.1 Nannospalax galili
CTCAGAACTAACATAGTACAAACTTGAACACCAGTAAAGGTTCCTGAGATTTCAGATAAGCCTAGTAAGTGTCCTTCTATGACTTTCCTTGTCTTTCTAAAATCAGCCTTGAATAACCACCTGTCATTTACTCTTGGTGATACTAGATCTTATCTCTAGTAACAGACCTGCCATTGCATCTAAAGACATGTCTTGTTGATGAGCCAACCTGAACACGTAGCCATTATACATGTACATGCTATGATGACACCGAAGGATAAAGCATCAGTTTCAGAGAGGAACACCACCAAGAAACCTGGGGAGACAGGAAGTTTCCAGATAACAGGTGAATGTTCCGGATGAGAGGTGAATGTTCCAGATGACAGGTGAAGGTTCCAGATGACAGGTGAAGGTTCTAGATGAGAGGTGAAT
>NW_008438149.1:0-411 GCF_000622305.1 Nannospalax galili
TTGTTTTATTTTTAACAAGAAAAATGTGTGGCAAAGTAAATTTCTTTTGTAAAGCTATCATCGTGTTTGAGGTGGGAATGAAAGTTATATAAAAGATGAGCACAGTTGTGTGACCTAGGTCTTACTGAGTTTACTGTTTAAAATACAGTATCTGGCCTATGAGATGACTACATCTGAAGTTCCTGAGGTGAGGTTGGGGACAGCCATGTCACTTTAATAGTTTTAAGAGACTGTAGTTAGGAAATTGCCATTCTTGGAGTCTTTAATATGTTTGTAGCTATCCAACACTCCCAGTTTCTTTAACCATATTCTGCCTTGAGTGAAATGGAACTGTGAATATAATTTAGATTTCTTTTTAAAAAGTTTATCTTACTATTTTTCATTATGTATAAGTGTGTGGGAATGTGCATG
>NW_008438150.1:0-411 GCF_000622305.1 Nannospalax galili
AGAGACTGCAGAGTGCTTATCCATGAATAGGGTACCTATATCAAACCTCTGCTTCCCAAGGATTAGGGATCAGTGTTGACGAGGGGTGCAGGGAGATTTTTAAGAGCCATGGATGGTGGCTGACCACAAGGAAACAGAGTTTTACAGACAGCTAATCATTTTCTCATATGAACTCACATGAATGGTGATTGCATGCACAAGTCCCATGCAAGCTCCAATCAGAAACAAACAAACAAACCAGCTTAGATATGAGGAAGGAGGTAAGAAGCTCCAACTGCACCTAAGCAAATTGCAGCAACAGATGGCAGCTGGGAGGGGCAGCACAGTCACTTTCAAGCAAGGGACTCCTGGAGTCCAGGCTCCAGTGGACGAACCCACACTGAATGGCATTTAGAGAAACAAATTAGTCTC
>NW_008438151.1:0-411 GCF_000622305.1 Nannospalax galili
ACATCACATTTTCATCATCATTTTATCATTTGATGTATATCTAGGCTGAGTTTATCCCCTAGATTTTTTGAACAGAGGAGCACTGAACACGGCTGTTCAGGTATCTCTGTAGAAGAACAAGAATCCTTTTGGGTATATATACCAGAGTAATATAACTGGGTAAAAAGGCAGTTTTATATCTAGATTTTTGAGAAACTTCCAGGTTGCTTATATAGTTGCCACACTAGTTTACACTCACACTGTTAGAGTATCAAAGACCACATAAGATTAACTAGTCAAAAACGTAAAATCTCTAGTCTGTCTGTGAGAAGACCCACCTTTACAGTTTCACTGGTAAATCATCTAGTCATAGGACCACCCTTACCAAGGAAGGTTCACCTTAAGTGTGCTAAAGAGATGGAGAGAGGATTC
>NW_008438152.1:0-411 GCF_000622305.1 Nannospalax galili
GTGCTTGTGTACATGTGTCTGTGCCCGTGTCTGTCTGCACACTTATCTGTGCGCATGTGGAGGCCAGAGGATAGCCTCTCTGTCATTCCTCAGATGCTGTCCACCCTACTTTTTGGGACACGGTCTCGGGGCTCACTGATTGGCTGAGAAGTCACAGGGATCTATATGCCCCCATCTCCCCAGCACTGGGATTACAAGCAAGTGCTACTGAGCTCAGATTTTTTTACATGCCCTTGGTGAATCCAGGCCAGGTCATCAGATATTTTGCCAGCTGAGCTACCTCTCATCCTGGAAGAGTTTCTTTTGGCTCACAGTTCAGGTTATAGTCCACCATGTCAAAGAATGTATGGCAGAAAGGGTGTGCTGTAGCTGGCCGCTCCGTATCCACAGTCAGGAAGCAGAGGCGGGGGG
>NW_008438153.1:0-411 GCF_000622305.1 Nannospalax galili
CTGTTACCCATCCTGGGCCCTGCTGGGGCTGACGGTGGATGCTGGTGCCAGCTGAAAGCAACTTAGGAAGGCTGATGTTCAAATCTCTTCCCAGCTGAGTTGGGTGGTGGTACACTATCCTCTGAAGTGAGGAATGCTGTGATCACTTACACTATGGAAATTGGCAGCCATCTCATCAGGAGTCCATCCCGTCCTGTGTGTCATGCCCCCTGCCCCTGGCCTGAGAGCTGCTGTTTAAATTGTGTGCTTGGCTTGGCACTAGACTAGGCATTTGGCAGATTCCTGTTAATTTATACTGTCTAATGCCACATCTACCTTGGGAGTCAGGCGTGAGCACAGAGCCCACTCAAGCAGGAAGCGGAGCAGCAGGTGCCAGCTCTACAGGTCTGGGTGTCCCTGGAGATGGGGATT
>NW_008438154.1:0-411 GCF_000622305.1 Nannospalax galili
CCTTGATGTGCCCCTGCATTCACTTACCTGTGGCCAGGCACTTGCTGGCATCGCCTGTCTGTGTGGCCCGGACACGGTAAGGAGAAAGCGGGATGTTGTCCCCACCATAGGTGACTCCAATCATATAGCGTCCTGTCTTATCAGGGATGTAGGTGATGGCGTATGTGCCATCTTTATTGTCGTGGACGGTGGCTCTTTGGGGCTTTCCCTCTTGGTCCTGTGAATCACAGTAATGCTACTTAGGAGGCTACTGTCAACAAGTAGAAATCAATCATGGCAACCCTTGCTCCTTAACTGGCACCTCTAGTGAGAAAAGACAGTGATAGCTTAATGAGATCTTGTTCTGCTGTGCTTTGACAGGGGGAAAGGAGAGGGTCACAGATCACACCAAGATGGTCTGTCAAGTGAATA
>NW_008438155.1:0-411 GCF_000622305.1 Nannospalax galili
TTATAGTAGTATAATCCCATCAATAAGGCACAACAAAACACAATTTTCTGCGTTCACAACCAGTTTCCAACCCTCATTGGTCTGGCACTCAAAGTGTACTTTCACCTTTCTTTCTCTATCCCTGCAGGTAGTAAAAGGAAAGTGTAATGACAGTAAAAAGAAACCCAACTCAAGATAATGTTAGTGCTAACCACATAATCCCGCATGAAGTTCGTCAGTTTCTGGACTAAGCACATCCAGCATATTCATCCTATGCCATGAAATTCATTTCCTTCCGTCTCTGGACACATGTACAGGTGTGCTATTCCAATTCATTATGGACTATGACATGTAGTTGTGGTATCAAAAATTATGACTTGAGCTGCACTACTAGCCTCAGGCCTCTTGGGGTAATTCTATAGCGCAGCTCTC
>NW_008438156.1:0-411 GCF_000622305.1 Nannospalax galili
TGTTATTGAGTATGTTAAAGCTGTAATGAAATGCTTCTTCTAAAAAAAAGTCCAGGTAACTTTGAATGAAAATGAATAGCAGTATGGCAGTCTCTAACAAAACACTTTCAAAACTTGCCCTCCTGTAAATCTTGCAGAATTCAGTAAAGTTGTTTTGTTCTGAACTGGCCAAAAACCTGAGAGGAAGACCATCTTGGAAACACAAAAGGAGGCTGCATCTCCTGTGCGGGACAGTAAAGCAGAGGCCCCTGAAAATGGCTGACTTGGGAAACTCCTAATTGTTCTTTCCCGTCAGTTATTTACATCTTCCAGTCAAGAAAGACTGCAGGAAATGTCACAAGCCTGAACGTCAGCAAATCTCTTTAGGGGACAGAATTCTAAGATGATCCCCCCAAATCCCCATCCCCTGGG
>NW_008438157.1:0-411 GCF_000622305.1 Nannospalax galili
GATCTAATAACATTACAGACTCCTTTCTAATCTAATTGTGTCTTGGATAAAACAGGCATGATTCGAAATGTGTGACATCCTTTTGTAAATTTGTTGTTTATACCTAAAACCTTTTGCATCTTATTAGAATTTCAAAAGAAGTCTACAATCAAAAAATATATTCTAGGCTAAGAAGACATGTTTACCAAGAACATAAAGTGGGAGGGGGGAGATAAAGGGCAGGGATACAAGATTGCTTTGTGGTTGGACCTGTAATGAATTTCACTGCTTTAATGCAAGTGATGCCATAAAGTTTACATATACATTTAGAACCCCCACATCTATTCATTCAATTATTTATTCTGATGTCTTGAATATTATTTTGGTTTGGATTCTTAAAATAGGTGCATTTTTGAATAGACAGTTTTTGGT
>NW_008438158.1:0-411 GCF_000622305.1 Nannospalax galili
TCTCGCTCTCGCTCTCGCTCTCGCTCTCGCTCTCTCTCGCTCTTGCTCTCTCTCGCTCTCACTCTTGCTCTCCCTTTGTCTCTGGAAGGGAATTTTGGAAACACTTTTAAAACTGTCCTTTGTTTTTTTAAAAAAAAACATTCAAACCCATACACAAGCGATGGGAAAAAAATATAATAAATTCCATGAACTCATCATCCCAATAGCTAGCACATTATAACCTTTTTTTTCTGTTGAGACAGGGTCTCCCTGTAGTCCCGGCTGTTCTGAACTCACTATATAGACCAGGCTGGCCTTTTAACTCACAACGATCTGCCTTCCTCCTGTGTACTGGGATTAAAGATGTGTGCCGCCACACCCAGCTTCTTATAACTTTTTTTTTTTTTTTTTTTTTTTTTTTTTTTTTTTTTT
>NW_008438159.1:0-411 GCF_000622305.1 Nannospalax galili
ATAGATAGATACTTAAAACATGCTTCTGGGAAAAAGGCCTGGTCATAAGCTTTCATGGGAAAAATGTAAGAGGAATCATTGCTAGAGTAGCGTTAAGTAGCGCTGGTTTGGGATCCAAGACCTTGGCATCTCTTTGAGGCTCATGAGCAGTAGCAATAATATGCACATAAAGAAATGAGAATGATGCCTTTGGTATACTTTGTAAGCTCCTTTCCCATGGCAGGGATGAGATTATAAGGTAAGCAGGCTTTATAATGCCACAGCCTACCCTCTTCTCAAAAATAAATATAATAATGTAGTACATTGTGGACATAGGAAAGACTGTGTTACTCCACAGGCTTTAAATTGTCTCTTTTTTAAAATCTTTTTTTAATTTTTAATAACTACATGATTAGAAGCTTTTCACTACAG
>NW_008438160.1:0-411 GCF_000622305.1 Nannospalax galili
AAAAGAAAGGAATCATTTACCATTTTCCTCTGATACTGCATATTCAAACAGACTGTTCAGCTTTGGTAAGACTGGCTTTATAACATGTATCTAAAAATAATAGCAAAGAATCACATGAAATGGGAATGTACTTTTAACACCTCAGGGTTCATCTATTTATACAGCTGGGCCTTCTCTTCTTACTACGTGAAAAACAGGCATCAGGAGCCTGTTTCTTCCAGGTCTGAATAGGACCATGATTTGGGTATGTAAGGCTGAGTTACGTGAAACTGGAGGGGGCGGGGAGCACAGCTAAAGAACCCCATTACAGTGACATGTACATATACACAGGGAGTATTCTAACATGTCATGTGATCCTTAGCTGACCTGGGAAACAGGCAAGCCTGAGAGAGTCAAACAGGAAAAGACACC
>NW_008438161.1:0-404 GCF_000622305.1 Nannospalax galili
ACACACACACACACACACACACACACACACACGAAAAGAGAATATATTTATGGAGTGATTTCCTGGTTCAGTTTGATGAGTTAAAAGGCGAAGTTCTCTGGTCCCTCTGGCTCTAGGAGGCTCCGTGTGGTGCTGGGTGGGGAAGGGGGCGGGAGCGCTCTTGGTCTCTGCAGTGTTCCCTGGGGCCTGGCACGAGGGGCGGAGAGGGAGTAGATGCTCTTCTGGTAGTTGTCTAAGTGCCCTGGTGGCCCAGCTTCCACTGCTCTTCCCTGGGCAGCTTTCCTGGGCAGGCCACCAGCGAGCTGCTGATTACAGCAGACGTCCTGCTGAGCTCTGATTCTCAGCTTCCTTGCTGGCTTCGCTGCAGACCTCTCTCCTGTCTTAGCAAGTTCGTTTGTAGATAT
>NW_008438162.1:0-411 GCF_000622305.1 Nannospalax galili
TTTTCCAAAATGAGACAGGCACATATCTTGATATTAACTTGAATATTTTACAAGTGTCATTGGAGCAGTTTTTGAATCTGCATTAAATCAATAGGAAAATTTCAGAACTGGTTTCTTTACTTTTTTCACTTTTTACAAGTATGGTGTCTTATTGTTTTATGTTCACTTTGAATAATTTAGTAATGATTTTATGCTTTGTTGAACTAAATTCATGCAAGTAACCCATGAAATTCTTCCCTAAGTATTTCGGTTTTATTGATAATATAGAACGTATACTAAACTTTAGTTTTCACTTATTTGTACCAGTGAGTAACAAAATAATTTATTTTTAATATGATGACCCTATGTAAACAGCTTAGTAAATTTTAATTTACTTTAAAGTACTTAGCTCATAATTTTTGAAAAAAAAAA
>NW_008438163.1:0-411 GCF_000622305.1 Nannospalax galili
TCTGACCTTGAAGTCATGGTGATGCTCCTTCCTTCGTTTCCAGAGTGCTGAGATAACAAGTATGAGCCACTCTGCCTGGGCTTTTTAATTGATATTTTAAAGAATCAGTGTGATTGTTGCTGTTGTCTATTGGTTTCCTATTTGTAATTTCATTTTCTAACTCTCATATTCCTGTGAGTTTCTCCCATTGTCTAATGTGGAAGGTTAAGTGACTGATATTTCCTCTTAGTTTATTCCCCTTCATGCTTGAATTTCCTTCCCAGCACTGCTTATGTTAGGCCGTCAAGGTCTGAGCTGAGTGTTTCCAAGTTCTTGCCTCTTATTCCAGAATGAAAGAAAAGCCCACACAGAAAACAAAGTAGGAGGAAAGTGTTCAAAAGAAAGGAACAGTATAGATGAGAAAGAAATCCA
>NW_008438164.1:0-411 GCF_000622305.1 Nannospalax galili
ACCTTATGGATGGCTCAGAGGGAGAAAGAAAACTGCCAGGTCATGGGACAGTGACCATTGGGACAACATGTATAGAAAGACATATATAATAAACTGTAGGAGGAGCTGGTACCCCTGGTAGTTTACCATATGGCTGCTCACTTCTTGGTGAGTCCCCCACGGAATCAGAAAGCTGATGCCCTCATCAAGGTGCTCAGGTTCCCCTGTCTGTGCTCAGGTATATCAAGTTGGGTCTCAGAGGAGATGACATGGGATGGAGAATAGCCAAAGCCCCTAGCATTCCAGTAAAACATGCTGACATCCAACAGGCTGTCCAGGCCTGTGAGGTGTGTTCCTGGTCATGGCCCCGCAGGATGGATACCATGATGGGAACACGTGCGCAAGGCATCTTCCCCTGTGAGAGACTGGCAA
>NW_008438165.1:0-411 GCF_000622305.1 Nannospalax galili
TGAACATTAAAAGACACAGACACATGAGCTGGAATTGGATCTTTTGGGTACAAAGGACACTGCTGGAGCAATTGGACCTTGGCTTCCTTATCTGTAAATCACAAGGTTAAACTAGATCTATTCCCCAAACATGAACAATACACTCAGATCTTTATAATACCAAAAAAAAAGACTTAACAATGTTTTCCTATATAAAATGATAAGGCGTGATATTCTTTTTTTTTTTTTAGACTTCACCATAGTTTTTTATTAAAAATATAACACAACATTCTATCCATTCATCAACTGATGGACATTTATGCTGATTCTATTTTTTTTTACTGTGTTTATCAAATTTATTACTGTTACACTGATTTTTTAAAATTTAATAACCACATGACTAGAAAAAGCATTTCATTACAGCTTTAACAT
>NW_008438166.1:0-411 GCF_000622305.1 Nannospalax galili
ACAAAGCAGGGATGATGACAGTCATGTGAACAGGAGATGTAGCAAATATTTTGGAACACAGTTTATATTGTGGAAGAAGCTGTAGCCTGAATGTCTGCAGAAGGGCACTTTCATGGGGAGTGAGCAGTGTTTACTGTAGAACCTCAAAGGAACACAGGATTTGGAGGCAGCGAGAAGCAGTGAGCTGCAGGGAAGGTGATTAGTTCATGCTTTCTTTGTGGAGCTGCTAGACTCCAGTCTCCTCACCCTATCCTCCACTTGCTTATGTGGTCCTTGAGATAGGAGATTAGTTGGAGGATATGTTCTGGAACAATGGAAGAGTAGCAACAAGAGAAAAAGCTTTACAGACACTTATTCTTAGGTATCATTCCTCAAAAAGTAAGCTTTTGTTATTGTTCAAAAAAAAAAAAA
>NW_008438167.1:0-410 GCF_000622305.1 Nannospalax galili
GGGACAGTTGTTAGCTGCCATGTGGGTGCTGGGATTCGAACCCATGTCTTCAGCAAGACCAGTTAGTGTTCTTAACTGCTGAGCCATCTCTCCAGCCCCAGAGAGTATATATATATATATTTTTTTTATTACAGTTTTAACATATTCAGTAACACATTCTCTTTCAAAAGTGGCTTATTTTAAGTGGTCTCATTATAAAAAATGTTAAACATGTAGGGTGGCAGATAGGTTAGTTAGGTTGCTTTAGTCATTTCATGATACCTACATGTGTAAAAAATATCAGGCCACTGGAAGCCTGCACATGTGAACCTGAGGCAATAGTGGCATCGAGCACAGGACCCATACAGCTCAATCAGACAAGGGCTCCAAGTGGAGAGAAATGGGTGGTGGGCCAGCCCTAGAATGGGAAC
>NW_008438168.1:0-411 GCF_000622305.1 Nannospalax galili
GTTTGAAAATAATTATTCCAGGATTTCAGCACTCTCTAGGACCCATCAAAAGCCCAGAGGAACGGCCTGGAGATACAAAGCTGACCGTGAAGCAGATACCCTGCTTACCACTGTTGACAAGAGGAGGACTTAGCAAAAAGCACCAAAGATTTCAACGTCACATAAATAAAGCTATTTACCAAACTACTTTATCTTTTATTTCTAAATGAAGTTTCCAATTTAGATGATTAGGCACCCGTGAGCAACAGTGGATGGGACAAGAGGGACAATTCACAAGTGAAAGTGATTTCTTTAGAGTTGATATAGTAAGAAAATTTTTAAAATTTAAATCTTTTAAGACTCAAAGGCAAACGACGTAATTGTTAAAAAGGTTCATTTAGTTTTATGTGTTATTCATGTTTTGCCCTGGAA
>NW_008438169.1:0-411 GCF_000622305.1 Nannospalax galili
TTTGAGACAGGGTCTCCCTATAGCCCCAGTTGGCCTGGAACTTGCTATGTAAAGCAAGCTGTCCTCAGTCTCACAGAGATCCACCTAGGCGTCTCTGCCTCCTAAATGCTGGGATTAAAGGCGAATGCCCAGCTCTCCATCCACTCTTGAGTCAGCATCCCTGTGAGGGGGCAGCAAGACCAGCCAGTTGGATGAAAAACCCAGGCCCCTTCCATGGCTGCTTGGCCAACTCACCAGTGCTGAAACATGTTAGGGTCCAGAGACTCCTGGTGGTTCCAAGTCTCCAGGGCCATCAGGGCTGAGAAACAGTCCCTGAGGAGAGGTGAGAAAGCAAGGCTTGTCCTTAAAGATCCCAGGCCTAAATCCAGATCTGTTCAGACATGCTGGTCACACCTTGAATGACAAGTTCCA
>NW_008438170.1:0-411 GCF_000622305.1 Nannospalax galili
GGAAGTGTGGGCATCCCATTTATGCTGCACCATAAAATCCACACTTAAGTGTAGCTCCTCTGACCTCCCAACAGCTGCATGAAATGGTGAGAGAGGTCCCTCTTGGTGTTCTCAGTTTATATGTCCTTGTCCTCTCCCCGCACATGGAGTTAAGGTCAACTCATTGGGTGGGACAGGTAACTGACTCCCGCTTGGACTCTTTGATGAGCATGGTTTGACTATATTTTGATGGCTTAGTGGTCAGAGTATTTTCCAGTTAACACTCTACCCCTTCCTCTGGCTATGGCATTCCTTCTGCTAATCTCTTTAGCAAAAGTCCCTGAGCCTTCCTCCCATTGTAGTAATGCACTGAAGTTTCAGGTCTCTGCATCATCTGTTTTCCATGGACTGTTGGCAAGTTTCAGTGGGATT
>NW_008438171.1:0-409 GCF_000622305.1 Nannospalax galili
TTTGCTTATTTGGTCAACACTCTTGAAAATAATGGACTCCTAAAGAATTGATGCGAGGTTAGGGAGATGGCTCAGCAGGTAAAACGCTTGCTACGGGAGCATGAGGACCCGAGCGGAGATCCTCAGCACTCATGTAAAGAGCTGGGCATGGTGGTATCCTTCTGTAACCCCAGTGCTGAGGGATTGGGACAGGAGGCTCCCTGGATCTCCCTGGCCGGTCACTCTAGCAGAACCAAGGAGCTTCAGGTCCAATGAAAGATCCTGTCTTAAAAAACAAGGTATAAAAGCAATGGAAAAACACAGTCAATGTCAACCTCTGGACTCTATACACATGCATATGAGTGCGTACACCTGCACACAAATGTACACGCACACACATTCAACACACACACACACACACACACACACA
>NW_008438172.1:0-411 GCF_000622305.1 Nannospalax galili
GCCTCACTATAAACCTTTACAGCCCTTAGCCGTCAAGACCTTGACAGTGCACACATTACACAATGCTGCGGTGTCAACCCTGGCCGATGAGTACCCAAGAGCCACATCAGAAGCCAACAACAGAGATGCTGGGGTGATAGCTCAGGTGGTAAAGTGCTTGCCTTACCAAGACAAGGAGCTGAGTTCAGTCACCCAGAACCCATGTGACACATTTAAAAAGTCAGGCATGGTGGCGCATGCTCATAATCCCAAGTCTGGTGGGGTGGAGACTGGAGGATCCTTGGGGCTCACAACCAGCCCAGCCTACATTGTGAGTTCCTGACCACTGAGAGACCTAGTCTCAAAAACAAGATGGGTGGCCCCTGAGGAAACACACCTGAGATTGACCTCTGACCTCCATATACACATGCA
>NW_008438173.1:0-411 GCF_000622305.1 Nannospalax galili
AAATGAGCAGATGGTAGGCATCTGATGGTGCTAGATCGAGGAACGGGGGGAGAAAATTAAATAAACTTTCCCCTAGTCATTCAAGACGTTACTCTTTGTAATTTCATATATTTTTTTAGGTCTCCAATGTGATTTTGTTATTGGGAATATGAAAGAAGAAAAAAATGGAATGAAAACTTCTTTATGAAGAAAGATGTTTGCCCACAGCATTACTTACTACCTTGGTGATAAAACAGAAACAAAACAGTCTCTCAATAATCAAGAAATGCCTAAGCAAATTATGTTAAAGTTGTATGATAGCATATCATGGGATATAATGGCTATGTTTTCTATTTTAATAAATAGTTTAATAAAGAGTTTTGTTAAAAAAAAGTAAAAGGCCATCATAGAGTATCAGTGAAAAATAAGATA
>NW_008438174.1:0-411 GCF_000622305.1 Nannospalax galili
GGGGGGTAGCGGGTGAATGAAGAGGGTCTCAGGGTTCTACACTAGGATCCTGTTGGGCATTTTCTTAATTTCTAATTGATGTAGGAGGGTCCAGCCCTCTGTGGGCAATGCCAGCCCTGGGAGGCGGGCTTGGGCTATGAAAGGTAGCTGAGCAAACAAGCGGAGAGCAAGTCAGTAAGCAGCTTCCTCCACGGTCTGGGCTTCACTTCCTGCCTCCAGGTTCTTGCTTGCGCTCCTGGCTTCCCTGGATGATCACTGTAAACTGTGAGAGGAAATAAACGCTTTTCCTCAGCAAGTTGCTTCTGGTCAGTGTTTCTTCACAGCAGTGGAAACTTAACTAACCCACTGTCCTTTCAGACAGTGCTCTGTGTGGAAGAAGGAACACAAAAATGTTGAGGAAAAAAAGACCCT
>NW_008438175.1:0-411 GCF_000622305.1 Nannospalax galili
GAAGCCTCACTGGTGAGAGTTGAGAGGTGTGTTAGCCATCTCTCTGCCCCTTATTCCACTATGTTACATGAGCCTTGGATGTAGAGATTCGACTGCAGAGGTGTCACCTAGTACTGGGTATTTCCCAGGAATATGTTCTCTATGCCTGACCATGTGTTCAACTATTCAGTAGCCTCCATCTGTTGCAAAAAGAGGCTTCTTTGATGAGTGCTATATGGCATGTTCATCACTCTAAGGGAGGGCTCTTGTATCTTGTACTGTGTTCCCTTACAAACAGTTCCTAGGTATACATATGCAATAATATTCAGACACTATATGCATTTCTCATAGGGTTTCTATGCACTACTTTCCCCTCTAGGTTTCCTATTCCCTTGAGATTCACTCATTTCTCTCTTTTTTTCTCCCTTCTGG
>NW_008438176.1:0-411 GCF_000622305.1 Nannospalax galili
GCCCAGCCTCACTCACCCCAACCCTCCAAAGTGCTTTGTTTACTTTGGGAGTGGAGAAAATAACAGAGGTAGCCCAACCAAGACGCAGAAAATTGTTTAGCAGACAAGCTGCCAAAGTGAACAGACAAGTCCAGAACAGTTTGGAAGTCAACTGTGCCCTTGTTCTGCAGTTTTCTTTCAGCTGCCAAATGAGCAGTCATATACCCTCCCCTGCACCCCCCCTTCCCCTCTCCTCTTTCGGTGTTCTTCCACAGTCTGTCTTGAGAGCACTGCTTACAGACAGCAGCAAATCCGTGGGCGTGTAACCTCAGACACCAGAGGTCACAGGCAGAACAGGAGCCCAAGCAAAGCTTCTACCCCATCCCAACACAGCAACCCTACTCTGCTTGTGCAGAGAGCCTAGAACTGAAC
>NW_008438177.1:0-411 GCF_000622305.1 Nannospalax galili
CCTCCTTCCCTTTCTTCCTCTCTGTCTTGTTTTGCTTTGTTTTTGAGGCAGTCTCTAGCCCAGCTTGTTCTAGAACTCCCTACATAGCTCAGACTGGCCTCAACCCCACTGCAATCCTTCTGTCCCAGCCTCCTACAGGCTGAGATTACATGCATGAGCCACCACACCCAGCTTGCTTTCTTTGTTCTTGGTTAGAAGAGCAATTCTAGATACAGTGTACACTCCTGTTATTGCGGCTGTTGGAGGCTGAGGCAAGAAAGACTGTGAGTCTGAGACTCATCTAAACTACATGGCGAGACTGGTCAAAAGAAGAGGGAGAGGGGGATGTCATGGTGGTGCACACCTTTAATTCTAGCACTTGGGAGGTAGAGGCAGG
This sequence comes from Nannospalax galili, assembly GCF_000622305.1. Taxonomy (NCBI): domain Eukaryota; kingdom Metazoa; phylum Chordata; class Mammalia; order Rodentia; family Spalacidae; genus Nannospalax; species Nannospalax galili. The sequence goes on from NW_008438177.1 coordinate 377, forward strand.
TGGAGCTCTGTGAGTTCGAGGCCAGCCTGGTCTAC
>NW_008438178.1:0-411 GCF_000622305.1 Nannospalax galili
TTATAATTCAAAGAAAATGAATGAGTTATTCAACAATTTGAAACTAGGTATTTTCTGTTACATTATCTCCTTCAATTAAATGACTGTCCAATATGACTGAATTAATGTCACACAAAGGGCAGTCACCCCAAGACCTGGCTTTGTCACAGATTGGGGATTAGTCCTCTTCTACCAAACTACATTCTGAAGCATCCCATATTTGTTAGAATGATGTCTACCCATCATGTTTGTCTCCAAATGACTTGTAAAACAAGCCCTCTTTTACACATGGATACTGAGGAAATACAATGTGATTTTGTTTTCTTAAATCCAACTGTTCTACTGGGGATTGAGAGAAATCAGAGAAATATGCTCAATGGCTTCTTTGTGGGGAATAACTAGAAAATAGCCTGAAAACCTGAGACCCAGATT
>NW_008438179.1:0-411 GCF_000622305.1 Nannospalax galili
TACTTTTAGAAAATAAGTTTGATATCTCTATTTGAGAGGTAGCACAAATATCATCCTCATGGTGGCATCAGCAGCAGCGGCATCCTCATCATCAAATCATCGTCACCATCATCATCTTCATCATCATGAGTAGGATCATCATCTTATGCAGAAACTAATTGACTAGAAAAGGATTCAACTCAAACACCTGATGAAACTGAGATTAGAGTCAGTCTCCTCATGTTAAATCCAAACCAACTCATCTAATGTCTCCTGAGGAAAAAATGAAAAACAAAAACAACTATGACAAATATTAAGATATAATATTAAATAAAAGGCTTTATTTTATACACATTCATATTTTGTTTTAAAATGAAATAAAGAATAATAGTATACATTGCCAAATAAGGAGAGAGCTCCTTAGCTTCTGTA
>NW_008438180.1:0-411 GCF_000622305.1 Nannospalax galili
ATTTGGAGCAATGGAGCTGGAACTGACCTGGAAGTCACCTCCCCTGAAGGCCAGCTCTCATAGCTTTGGAGAGCACCAAGCAAGTGGGTGAAGGAGAACATCAATCGATGTTTAGGCTTCAAGGTCTAAAATCCACATCAATGAACAGCACAGCAAACAATATTGGTGCAGCTGTAGCACTTTTATCTTGGGGAGTAATCAACAGGTAGCTAATTGGACTAAAGCCTACTCAATGGGAGGAAACTCACAACTGGTACTGTAAACCTAGCCAAGTTCACATAGCTGGAGAGGCCATAGATCTTAGAGAAAGCCCCAAGGCTTTCATATCCCTAGGCAAATGTAATTTCTTACTATAGACCCTTAATTTACAGACAAGTATCCCAGTCACCACCCATCAAAGTAGCTTCTTTT
>NW_008438181.1:0-411 GCF_000622305.1 Nannospalax galili
TCTCAGGGCACTGCTCTCTGAGAGAACTGTCTGTGATGATAGAAATCTTCTTTATCTGTCCATCCTGTGGCAAGCACTATACATATCTTGCTGTTGAGCACGTAAAATGGGGCTGGTGTGACTAACAAGCTTCCTAATCGCTTTCAATATTAATAGCCGCATATGACAAGTGGCTGAAGTGTTTTAAGAATACAGAGCTCCTGAAATAGACAAATTGTTGCCAACTCTGTTTTTATGTTAAATATGGCAGGTGATAGCATTGCCTACAGTGCCTTGTAGGCTTGTCCACTTGCTCTGAACTTCACTTGGGGTGTCAGGGTAAAGCGTACAAATGAAGTGGATATGAAAGACTTTGAATATAAGTAAAAATGGCACCAGAACCCAAGAACCCAGCTCTGTGTACGTAGACCA
>NW_008438182.1:0-411 GCF_000622305.1 Nannospalax galili
CATCATATATACGTGTACTTGGCTAATTTGTATATTGCAATCAACAGTTGGTCTATTTTAGAGACAGAAAGGGTAGAACGGAGTAGAAATAGCATAGCAGTTACATTTTTCTTCCTTTATTTTCCATGTACTTTATTTTCCTATTTTTCTATGATGACTGTGTAGGTTTTAGTTATTAGAATATAACAAGCCTTTGTGTTCTGTAAAGAGCAATGGGATAATTTACCTCAGGTGGCACGACTCCCATCCCTGCCTCACTATTTGTATACCATACCACAGTCTCCTCTGCATCCATTTTCTTCTTTTAACAAGTCAAAATATTCTGAAGGTAAAGAGTGGTAGCTATCTTTTTATCCCCAGTATTTGGAATGCTATCTGGAATATGGTGGGGGACTTCGTACGTATAAACTT
>NW_008438183.1:0-411 GCF_000622305.1 Nannospalax galili
TTCCTCATGTAGAAGCCAAGCCACCCAGATTTTAATAAAACAACTTGCTTGTGATGGCTCAACTCAAGAATGTAAAGCAGTAATTGCTCCAGTAAAAAGTCAAGATTTGTCTTCTTGGGTGATGGCTACTCAGGACATAGGCATGGTTTCAGCACAGGTTAACATGATAGCAACCACATTAGCAGCTTTCACTGCCCAAATGAAAGATCCATGTTTTAAATGTGGAGAGATGGGTCACTTTGCAAGACAATATCCTCTCATAGATTGCAAGCCTATACCTGATTCCCCACCATCAGGCTCGAGACCCAAGCCAAACAAAAAATAGCCTAAATATCAAAAAGATGTTCATTGGGCTAGAAATTGCCATTCTAACTTCAACAAAAATAGCAAAACTTTAAACTAAATATGGGG
>NW_008438184.1:0-411 GCF_000622305.1 Nannospalax galili
TCTGGCATAGTATCCTCTGATACCATGAGAGTTATTCTTCAAGGAGGAGCCTTCGAGATCAGTTCCATCTTGATTGATCTATGTTCTATGCCCGAAGTATGTCCTTGAAAGATTTTACCTTCAGCAATCAATAGCTGTGGCAATAACTTGTCTTATTTTGGGGGTCTCTTTAGCTATCCTGACTGACAATTCAAAGAGATGTTTCTTTTGCCTGTCACTGTGCCTATGTCAATTTCTTTAAAGCCCGTTGAATGTAATTTGTGTTCATCAAATGCTCTTGGGTGTAGATTGATCCCTTGGATCCTAGTTAACTTACCTGATGTCAAACCCTCAATGTAAACTTCTTCTCTTCTCACCGCAGCTGTCAACGGCCTATAGAGCCTCAGCTACAGCTGGGCTTCTTTCAATTTA
>NW_008438185.1:0-411 GCF_000622305.1 Nannospalax galili
TTGCAGACCCCGCAGGCCGGGGCACTTGCACAGTTGGGTGTTCCGAGGACTGGGGGAATGTACTGTTCTGAAGCCTCCCCAGCCCCCACAGGAAAAGAGCAGAGAGTCAAGCCCTGCCATCTTCACTGAGCACACTGGCTCCTAACTACTCCCCAGTGCTCTCATTTATCCAGTGGGCCTGGCCCAGTCCCCCATGAAGTATGTAGTACCACCCATGGGTGGGCCTGGCTGCAAGAACCCCTCATGCTAGAGGTGGGCATCTTGGCCTCATCTGGTGAGCAGAGGAGGTGCCAGGAAAGCGGAGCAGCCTCCCAGTGGCACGGAGCTCTGGCCCTCGGGGACCGCAGAAGAATGGAACTGAGGGAGCACTGCTCACAGGTGCCCAGACCAGCTGCTTCTGTAGGAGCTGCA
>NW_008438186.1:0-411 GCF_000622305.1 Nannospalax galili
TGCAGGCAATACACACATACACATAAAATAAAAATAATAAAATTTAAAAATCAATCAATCAAAAATTAAATAAATAAAGACATGACCTTGCTTAAGTGATACACTGTAAAATCAATGTCACCATGGAAGAAATTCTGCTACATATTAATGGTAGGTGAATGTATGAAAATTCAGAGTTTGAGGAAAACTTCAACAGTTACTCCAAAGTTCTCTTTCATGGTTTTCCTTAATGTGTATTTGAATGAGAATGAAACTACTTAGTTTATAAACTCCTTCATATTTTCATCACAGCTTTTTAGGAGAAACAACTACACTCTCCCATGGCTTTCCTGTGGTATGGGAACCACACTGCAGTTACAGAGTTCATTTTATTGGGATTAACAAATGACCCAGTCCTTCGAGTCATCCTCT
>NW_008438187.1:0-411 GCF_000622305.1 Nannospalax galili
ATGGGGCCTCAGTTTAGGATGCAAGGAACCCCACAACAACCTGGGAACCTGACTCAAAGCCAGTCACGTTGGAGGGGCTCAGCTTCCGGAGAACCGAATAGATTCAGGCATTCCCTAGGACTTAATAAGAGGGGCTGACATTTTGCAAAGAGGGCAGTCAAAACGGCGCATGCAAAGTTCCAGAGCAGGAAAGAGACACTGGTGAGGAGATTAAAAAGACCATGAACACCAGCTTGGAGGAACTGTAACCAGATGCTTAGAAAAACCTGGTTTCAAGTGGTCCTGACTTGGCTCCTGTGCTGTTCTGGCTGGTGATGGGGCCTGAGCTGACAGAACAGAGCAGGAATCTGGGGAATCTCACAGCCACAGCGGTGACTGCAGTCAGCAAGTTTTACTATGTCTGCAGCTGGC
>NW_008438188.1:0-409 GCF_000622305.1 Nannospalax galili
TCTCTCTCTCTCTCTCTCTCTCTCTCTCTCTCTTTCTCTCTCTCTCTTTCATGGCAGAGTCTTGCTAAGTAGCCCTGACTGACCTGAAACGCACTCTGTAGACCAAGCTGAACTCAAACTCATAGCGGCTACCCGATTCTGCCTCTCACGGGCTAGGATTAAAGGCTGCACCACAACGCCCAGCTTCATTTCTATTCTTAGGCAGCAACTGCGCACTTTCATTACTGAGGGAACATTTCTACTTTTTTTATATTAATTCACACAGTACCGGTTTCATATGGACATTTTATACAAGTGTTTAATGCATGCTGAGCACACTCCCTCATATCCCTCATCCCTTCCCGGCTCTCTGCTTTCCACCACAAGTTCCCTTTGGTCCCCTTGACAGCTTCTCATCTACTTTGGTGCC
>NW_008438189.1:0-411 GCF_000622305.1 Nannospalax galili
TATAATAGCCATTCACTGCCCATCTCTGTGTTTAACCTGACATCTTTGTCACTATGGGGTAAAACCTGGAATGTGTGAACTTCTACCAACCCAGAAACAAAGAATGTCATCAGAGAGCATCTGCGACTTGTAGCAGAGATTCTCCCCACTGTGCTGTAACCCACCAGCTTGAAGGTCCCATGAATGTATTTGAAAAATGCCCTGATTTGTGGCTTTCTTTTGTCCTGTAACTATAACAACTTCACAATACCATTTCCACAAGGGAAAATTTTATTTGGGGCAACCTGAATCCATGTTCCTAGGCCATAATCACACATATTTGACTAAAAATAATTTTTAGGGGTTAAAGAGATGGCTCAGAAGAGCACTGGCTGCTCTTCCAGAAGACCCAGGTTCAGTTCCCAGCACCCA
>NW_008438190.1:0-411 GCF_000622305.1 Nannospalax galili
GGCACCTGTTGTGCCATCATTGCCTTACACTGACCCCTGCTGGCCACCTACACCATCCTGGTTGGAGTTAAATGTCAAATGCAAGCTGTGTTCAGTCATACAACTTCGGAGAAACCTTTAATTTTCCATTCATAGTTTGAGGTTCTGAGGCTGCACTGGACACTATCCATGAGGAACTGTTCAAGTTCATCAAAATTAGGGGCTAGGGAGACGGCTCAGTTGGTAAAGTGCCTGCTATACAAACATGAGGACCTGAGTTTGGAGCCCTAGCACTCATGTGAAAGCCATGTATGATCGTGTGTGGAGGCAGGGAGTGGGATGCAGACAGATAGAACTCCAAAGTTCAGAGTTCTGACCAGTGAGCTCCAGAGTCAATGAAAGACACTGTCCCAAAAAATAAGGTGATACAGG
>NW_008438191.1:0-411 GCF_000622305.1 Nannospalax galili
AAAAAAAACTAAATCTACCTTATGTTCCAGTTGTACCACTCCTTGGTATATACCCAAAGATTCATCCTGCTGTAAAGCTACCTGTGCATCAATGTTCACTGATGCTCTTTTCACAATATATAAGGAATGGAAATAATATGAATGTTCCACAACAGACAAATAAATAATAAAACTGTGGTACATTTACATAATAGAATTATACTCAGCAGTAAGGAAAGATAAAATTATAAAATTTTCAGGTCAATGGATGGAATTAGAAACCCTTACACTAAGTGAAGCAACATAGATTAAGAAAAGCAAGCAATCCCTCATTTGTGGATCTTTACACCAATCCCTTATATTTGAGTATACATCCTGATGTAACATTAGGAGCCAGGAAAATGGAAAGGAAACATGGATATAAAGGGAAAG
>NW_008438192.1:0-411 GCF_000622305.1 Nannospalax galili
CTAAATGGTTTGGAGCACTAAGAGCACTGGCTGCTTTTGCAGAAGACCCAGTTCAGTTCCAGCACCCACATGGCAGCTAACAACTATCTGTAACTCTAGTTCAGGGGATCCAATGCTCTCTTCTGGCTTTTGCAGGCATTGCATGGCATAGTTGTACTTCATACATGCAGGCAAAACACTCATTCACTTAAAATAAAAATAAATAAATTTAAAATAATAATAATAATGTAGTTCATTCTCCAAATTTGCTTTGAGCTTTCCCATATTAGGCAATAGCAACTCTTTTTAGCTATCTACACCTCCAATACTATATTTATTTCAAAGTAGGTGTTATGAAACAAAATACAAGCTGAAAACATGCATCTTTGTCACTGTTCTGTCATGGGACAAATGTTCACTCTCTTGACTTGG
>NW_008438193.1:0-411 GCF_000622305.1 Nannospalax galili
TTTCTCAATTCTCAAAGAGATGTTTCCTTATGCAACAGATGGTGATTAACACAACTGGCCAGTGTACAGAAAACGAGGCTGCAGAGTGCTTACCCCTGAATAGGACACCTGCATCGAACTTCTGCCTCCCAAGACTCAGGAAGGCAGAGCAATTGTAAGAGCCAGAGGTGGTGGATGTACATAGGGAAACAGAGTTTTCCAGGTGGCCAGTTACTCATATGAACACACAGCAATGGTAGCAGCACGCACAAGTGCCATGCAAGGCCAAACCAGACAAAACCCCAACATAGACATGGAAAAGTGGGTAAGAAATCATAATCCCACCTAAGGAAATGTTAGCAACCAATGGCTGCTGAGAGAGAGAGAGAGAGAGAGAGAGAGACTCTTTCAAGGAGGAGACACAGTAGGTTA
>NW_008438194.1:0-410 GCF_000622305.1 Nannospalax galili
ATATGGTCGTGTCACCTGCCCTCTCTGACGATCAGATGGTCGTAGCACCTACCCTCTCTGACATGCACATGGTCGAGTCACCTGCCCTCTTTGACGTGCACATGGTCGTGCCACCTGCCCTCATCGCCATAAAGATGGCCGTGTCACCTGCCCCCTCGGACCTGCCGACGGTTGTGTCACGCGCCCACTCTGACGTGCAGATGGTCGTGTCACCTGCCCCCACTGATGTGCAGATGATCGTGTCACCGGCCACCTCTGACCGGCAGATGGTCGTTTCACCTGCCCCCTCTGATGTGCAGATATTCGTGTCACCTGCCCCCACTGACATGCAGATGGTCGTGTCACCTGTCCTGTTAGTTTTGCACATGGTGGTATCACCTGCATTCTCTGACGTGCTGATGGTAGTGTCA
>NW_008438195.1:0-411 GCF_000622305.1 Nannospalax galili
AATTGTGACCTTTTGTGTTCCTCACCCTCTGTTACATGAGGGAGTTTCATTATGAGAACGAGAGATTCATTAGTGTCATCTTTACTGCTGGTTCTATGTTATGTGAGCCAAAGGTGTAGGTTGCAGTGCATACTTGCCACTTAGGCTTGGACAATTCAAAGACAATGTCTGTGTGTGACTAGTTGTGAGACTCTGTAATAGTCTACATCTGTTGCAAAAGAAATTTTGTGATGAGTGGTAACTGGGATAATTGTCAGTAAATATAAAGATACATATTTTGCACATAATAAGAATTATATTTGGGCTGGAGAGATGTCTCAGTGGTTAAGAGCACTGACTGCTCTTGCAAAGAACCTGGGTTCGATTCTCAGCACCCACCTGGTGGCTATGAACCATCCTTAACTCCAGTTC
>NW_008438196.1:0-411 GCF_000622305.1 Nannospalax galili
GCCCTCCATCTACCGGTAGCACAGAAGTGAATTCTCAGACTATTTTTGAGAAGTTAAAGTGGAGGTGGATCATCTGGAACCAGGAGACGCTGGACCAGAGGAGATGCATGGGGCTAAAACTGAAGATTGTAAACTGGAGCCTAAAGAAACAGAAGAGAGGTATGAGGTTTAGGAAAAAATGAAACAAAAGAGGAGAAAGACCAACCAGGTGCTTCAGCGACCCAGCCCTTTCAAGCTCAAGCCCAGTCAAAGAAAAGGATTTTCAAACCAGAAGAATTATGACAAAGTCTGAAAGCACTTTCCTGTCAGGACCCAGAAATCTTTGTCAGCCTGTCAATCCCCAGCTTCTAGGAATACCTAATTACTTTGATATTGTGAAGAGCCCCATGGATCTTTCTACCATCAAGAGGA
>NW_008438197.1:0-411 GCF_000622305.1 Nannospalax galili
ATAAAATAAAAATAAAAATAAATATTTAAATTTATTTTTTAAAAAACAAGAGTCCTGAGGAGACAAAACTTGGAACCAACTGCAAGTCAGCGCCATGGAATTTCTGACTTTCCTCTGGAGTCTCCCTGTGGGCTAGAAACAAGGAGGTGACGCGTTGGTACCAGTCAGCGCAGAGACTCATTTAGGGACCAGTCTTAGGGAGTGCATACAACCAGGAACATACTATCCAGCAAAGCCCAAAATAGCCCTTGTGTCTGCCAACTGATCTTCTCAGTTTACACACTTACTGGTAGCACAAAATAAATGTGCTGACATGACTAGCATTTATACCAGTATCAGACCACACACCAGACAGTGCTCCCAGGATTTTTCTGTGCCCTGGTGTGCAGGAGTAGCTTTTGTAAGCACACC
>NW_008438198.1:0-411 GCF_000622305.1 Nannospalax galili
GGCTGGCCTTGATCTCATAGAGATTCCAACCCTGCCTCTTCCTCCCCAGTGCTGGGATTAAAGGCGTGCACCACCATACCTAGCTTGTTAGTTAGGCTCAGACTTTGGGTCTCTTGAATGACAAGATCTGTACTGACTTCCTCACCATCTAGACACCCCTCCCTACATCCTTCTCTAACCTACACAGTGATGGAACGGAGCTGATCTGATCCAGCCACTCAGTGTTCCCAGTGACCCATGTGTTCACTACTGGCCACACACGACTACTGAGGGCTGAAACAGCAAGTTTAACTGAGGAACTCCATCTTTATTTTGAATGAATTTATTGTGTGCTGCTTAACTTGAGACTACTTTTTTCTTCAGGAAGGTCTCAAGCTCATGGGCTCAATGCTCCCCCTGGCTGAGCATCCT
>NW_008438199.1:0-411 GCF_000622305.1 Nannospalax galili
TCATATTGTAACATTGTGATGGCACATTGGAGCATTCTGATGTTAAATTGGAGCATTTCGAAGTCACAGTGGAATATTGTGAAGTCATACTGTAACATTGTGATGGTGCATTGGAGCAATCTAAAGCCACATGGGGCTATAATTTTGGAACTTTGGAGCATTGTGTTGGCACATTGGAGCATTGTGATTTCACATTGGAGGACCGTAATGACATTCTGGATTATTGTGATGACACAATCAAACATTGTGAAATCATAATGTAACTTGTGATGGCACAATGGAGCATTGTGATGTCAAAATGTATCATTGTGAAATTACATTGTAACATTGTGATACCAAATTGGAGCACTATAATGGCAGGTGGGGCGATAGTGTTGGCATATTGGAGCATTGTGATGTCACATTTGAGCA
>NW_008438200.1:0-411 GCF_000622305.1 Nannospalax galili
AGGGCAGGGCAAGGCCCAGAAGCAGTGCTCCTGGGGCCCAGAGAAGGCACTGTGTTGGTGTGGATGAAAATGATCAGGAAGCAGTATTGGTTCCCCCAGGTGTTTAGGGCCTAACCTTGGAGAAGAGAACGGGGGGTGGGTGAATGAGGTTGGGGGAGTCAAGGTGCGGAGGGTGCGATGGACTTACTCCAGAGAGAGGCCTGTGGGTAGGAGAGAGGCCTGAGGTGTGTGGTACAGGCCCAGGGAAGCAGAGGGAGGTTAGGGTGGGCTCAGGTTTTTTTCAATGCAGCAAGACTAGTATTGACAACTGCCATAGATGTCTTTGTCTTGTAGGCAGTCACCTGAATTTCTAAAAGGAATGCGTGCATAAGCATCCAGTTGCTTGGTGGCAGAGTGGGGCTGAATGGGGAT
>NW_008438201.1:0-411 GCF_000622305.1 Nannospalax galili
GAAAATCTTGCATACCAGGGTTTGCAACAGATTTGGATAGGTGATAGATGGGAAGAAGGTCAAGGAAGGGCCCCCATTGTGGAGAAAGTTACAATGACCACATTGAGGTCCTGAGTGATTTGGAGTGAATCACTCTCTGGATGTGGCGTAGTTTCTAGTGCTAGGATGAGGAAAGTGAATCGTATAATCTTCAAGTCTAAGATGATACAGACAGGGACTGGAAAGATAACTCGGCAGTTAAGAGCATGGACTCTTGTAGCAGACCTGGATTTGGATCCCAGCACCCACATGGTGGATAACACCCCTCTGTAACTCCAGTTCTAGGTGATCCGACACCCTCTTCTGAACTTTGTGGGCACTGCACGACATGGGTGCACTTAACATGCAGGCAATACACTTGTACACACAAAA
>NW_008438202.1:0-411 GCF_000622305.1 Nannospalax galili
CCGGCCGGGTTTCATGGCTTAACCCTTGGGAGCCAGGTTCCCGACAAGTGTTGGAGGGCGCACCCAGTTCCTGGCGAGGCCAGCTATAAAAGGGAAAGGTTCTGGCTTGGGTCACGGGTAAAAGGGCAATCAGGTCATTCATAACTCGAGGGGATTCCCAAGTGGCTGGGGACCAGCCAAGATCCCTCCGGCGTGTGAGCCAAATGACCGGAATGTGGGCAACGTGGTGTCCGTGACACCAAATCTCTTTTTACCCTTTTAGTTTCTTGAGTTTGCAAGCCGTCAAGGTTTGAAGGGAGAGAAGAAAAAAAAGTGGGCCTGGGGCGGGGTGCGGGGGATGGCTCAGCCGGCAAAAGCAATTGCCACGAAACCTGATTGGATCCCCTGGACCACATGGTGAAAGGAGAGACC
>NW_008438203.1:0-411 GCF_000622305.1 Nannospalax galili
AACCCTGGATTTCCTAAACATATTTGAGGGTCTGTCACAGATTAAGAGGTAAGCTGAAGCAGATGAGCTTTACGGGAACTCCAAAGAGCCCTGATTTGTACTGTTACCTTTCTAAGAGATAACACAGTTAATGAAAGTAGCTAAGACTATAATTAATAGCTCTAATACATTAAAAAAATTCCCCAACTTAATGATTATATGGATGTCTATTTGTTGAATGGGACTATGAGTATCAATTTTATCAAAACTAGGTATATCATAAATCAGTATTTGAATCCTTTAGTAATTCAGGAGAGGCATGGTCCTGTCTCTCTTTCTGAGACTGAAGAGGAGGAAAGAGATTCGAGATGCAGAACAGCCTCACTGACACTTTCCTTCAAAAACCTCTCAGAAATTTTGCAAAACTGGCTT
>NW_008438204.1:0-411 GCF_000622305.1 Nannospalax galili
TCAGTGTGCAGCAATCACATGTCAGCTAACTGTTGGTAACTCTAGTTCTGGGGGAACTGACACATCTTTCTGGCTTCCAAGTGTATTTTGTGACATGAGTGCAATTGTATACATGTGATCAAAACACTCATACATATAAACTAAATAAACAAAAAGTGAAAATTACACACAAGAAAAATATTTGTAAATAAAACCTACATTGGCCTGTTTCACATTCATGTTTCAATAATTTCAATGTCCAATTTAGAATGTGTATATTTTATAGTCACATATATGTTAACAATGAGACATGGAATTTTCCAGTAATTTAAAAGAGATTGGAGATCTGGGTTCCAGTATACATACCTGTAGTCAAAAATAATTGGGAGTCTGACCAAAAAAGCTAATTGTGCTGAGGGATAGACAGTATAT
>NW_008438205.1:0-411 GCF_000622305.1 Nannospalax galili
TGTGTGTGTGTGTGTGTGTGTGTGTGTGAATGTGTGTGCGTATCACCATGGCGCACATGTGACGGTCAGAAGAAAACTTTTCAGAGATGTTCTCTTCTTTCACCAGGAGTTCCAGTGGTTGAGCTTAAGTTCTTTGGCTTCACAGGAACTGGCTTTCCCTGCTGGGCCATCTTGCCAACATTATCTCTGCAATCTCTTATGCTATGGGCTTTATATTTGTATCACTTCTGATTTTGGACACACAAATTTCTTAAAAATTTAGAGATTTCTCATTCAATTTTTGGAAAGTTGATACCGTGAAAGTACATGATCATCATGTTGACTCTGTGTAAGCACTGTCTATTTCAAGATGTTGAAGCTTCCTCAATAAATGAAAAGATGCTCTTTTTGTACATGTGCAGTTGAAAAGAT
>NW_008438206.1:0-411 GCF_000622305.1 Nannospalax galili
CCCGACTTCTGAATGGTCCCTGAGCCCTGGGTGGGAGGCTTATCCAGGGACACACACTCTACAGTCTCTTATTCTCTACATTTTGGACCATTGTGGCCTTCTGTGCTAATCACCCTCTGTTGTATGAGGAAGCGTCACTGGTGAGAGTTGAGAGACGTATTAGTATTCTCTGTAGCCTCTGATCCACTATGTTCCATGGGCCTTAGGTGTAGAGGATTCATTGTAGATATGTCACTTAGGGCTGGGCATTTCACAGACACGTATTCTCTGTGTGTGACCAGCTGTGGAACTCCGTAATATTTTCCATCTGTTGCAAAAAGAAGTTTCTTTGATGAGTGGTGAGAGGTTGTCCTAGTTTGTTTCTTCATTGCTGTGAAAAAATACTCTGAGCAATACCAACTTGGGGAGGAA
>NW_008438207.1:0-411 GCF_000622305.1 Nannospalax galili
GTTGTCCTCTGACCTCCACATGCATGCTACGGTACACACATGCCCACATTCACATATAAGCACATACACAAATATACCTATTTAAAGCATCTTTTTGTGTAGTCCAGAGTGCTGATCTACACAGTGTTTTTGAAATCACTTTTAAAGTATAATTCACAGGTCTGGGGAGGTGGCTCAGAGTTTAAAAATACTTACTGCTCTATCAGAGGACCCACAGTTCAGATCCCAGCACCCCAGCAACTCACAAACACCTGCGACTCCAGCTCCAAGGGATCTAACACCCTGTTCTGGCCTCTGTGAGCACCCACCCACACACATGTATAGACACACACAGACATAAAGGATAATTTACATACAATGAAGCACACACATTTTAATGGACAATGCACAAAGTTTTGATCACTGAACACT
>NW_008438208.1:0-411 GCF_000622305.1 Nannospalax galili
TTAAGTATGTGACATGTGAGCTGTGACCAGCAGGGTCTGGATGCTGTGATGTGTGCTGTCCAAGGATCCTGCCCCACTACCTGTAGAAATGCATGGATGAATAGCTCTACTGCATCTAGCAGACCATGATGGTATTCTTGGAGAACTACTCAGGGGTGCAGGTATTGCTCTATTAGATGTGCTACAACAAACAAAGAGAGGAAAAGGAATATGTTCAGCAAATCATAAAAGCACAGTTTGCTATCAGGCAGGATGATATTGGACTTGTCCACTATGTGTTGAAAGGTGGATTAAAATTGCTTCTGTTTTGTGGTTTCTAATTTGCTTCACTTGGAGGAATTTCGGTATAGTATAGTGTCAAATTTAATGAAACAGACATAATAAAGAAACAGAGCTATGTGAGCACAGGTA
>NW_008438209.1:0-411 GCF_000622305.1 Nannospalax galili
AAATTTAATAAAAGAAGAAAAACAAAACACCTTAAAGTCAAACAGCAGCTCCAAGTTTGCTTCCTCCTGTGAAAACAGGCAATAATTGTTCTCCGTGCGCCACCTGGTGGTGGGTTGGACTGTTTCCATCTATCTTGTGGAAATCCCTGAAACAGGTAAGAGCTCACTATTCAGATACTCCATACTTGAATACCTGTCTACTTACAAAAATGTATTCTTAACGCCTCAATTAAAATACAGATAATCATTAAAGAACCTTCACAGAGTGCTTAGGGTCTGACAATTTCCTGTTTCGGCTCTTAGGCTGTGTTCTAGTTTCATTGTATTGCTGTCATAAAATACTCTGATCAAAAACAACTTAGGGGGTTGGAGAGATGCTCAGCAGTTAAGAGCACTGGCTGCTCTTGCAGA
>NW_008438210.1:0-411 GCF_000622305.1 Nannospalax galili
ATTTCCTTGATGGTTAGTAATGTAGATAATTTTTTATTTTATTCTACTTTTTAATTTTTTTCTAACTTATTTCCACTATTATAGAAAACATAAAAATTGTGCATGTTGGTGAGGAGTCACATAATGTTTTAATACATGTCCTGTCATGTGATGCTTAAATCTGGCTAAACATGTCTATTGCCTTAAACACTGATCCTGTCTTTATGGCAGAATCTTTCACTGAAACGTGCAGTATGTTATTCTCGTCCCAGTACCTCAGAGTCCTACATCACTCCAGAACTGCTTGTTAGTGTGGTTTCTTATACCTGCTGACATTGTGTACATTCTTCTGAAAAAATATCTCTACTCAGGTCATTTGCCGTATTTTTAAAAATATTTTATTATTTTTATTTTATGTGTATGAGTGTATTG
>NW_008438211.1:0-411 GCF_000622305.1 Nannospalax galili
AATGAAACTGGGATAGTTCAAACTCTCACCTGGAGTGTCTAACCCTCCCCTGAATACCTGTTCCTCTTACGGGTTTTTCTGATGCTGCTGTTATCCCTGTTTTGTCTGGAATGCCCGTGAAAGGACCAGTGGGTAGCCTTGGGCTAGAAATCAAGTTGGTTTCTCTCTTTTTCCTGTGTGGCCTCATAGGAGTGGCATGTATTTGTTGAATGATTCTGGTGTTGGTAACAGGTAGGCTTGGTTCAGCTTCTAGCTGTACCTCAGACCTCCAGGCGGTATTAGTTACTTACCTTCTATGAAGGACTGCCTCCTCTACACAAGGGACACAGTATGAATGCATGAAAAGGACCATTCATGCCCAGCACACAATAGATATCTGGTGCAGTCCTTGGGTAAGGCTGCTCTGTTTCC
>NW_008438212.1:0-411 GCF_000622305.1 Nannospalax galili
CTCTGCAGGCATTGCATGACATGGGTGCACTTATATACATGAGGGCAACACATGGTGATTTTTTTAAGTTTCATCATTCTTAGCCTTTAACTAACTGGGCTGGTGAGTTGCAGGGGAGATGGCCCTCTGGGCATGCCTGTGAAGGATTATGTGATTAAGTTAATTGAGATGAGAAGCCCCACCCATTGTGGGTGGTGCCATTCCCTGGGTATAGACTCCTGGACTCTATAAAAAGGGCAAACCTATCTGAGCACAGGCACTCACTGCTCCCTTCTTGCTGACTATGGATGCAATGTGACAAGCTGATTCAATCTCTTAGTGTCCTGACTTGTCCCCCATCATTAACTGTACCTCTGTACCTTGAACTAAGAGCCAAAACAAACCCTCCTTCCTTAAGTTGCTTTTTTTTTT
>NW_008438213.1:0-411 GCF_000622305.1 Nannospalax galili
CACTGAGTAGAACATGGCAGAAGATAAAGAACTATGTGTGCTCTCCCTCCAGAGCCAGGGCACCAAGTCCTTGTATAGAAAATCCTGTACCCTGCATGTAATGTAGAAAGCACAGAAACATCAGTGCATAATTATTCTAACACTTTTCTAGTGATTTCTTTTTTTATCCTCATTTACCCACCTAAACTTTACCTAGAAGGAACACACTGGCCGACTTATGCACACCACAATGAGAGGATTTGAGAACTGGGCTCCTCACCAAAGAGTAATGAAAAAACGAAGACAAGATAAAACACTGACTGAATACGGTTGATGCTGCATACACAAAGGCCTCCAAAGTCAGGCTACTACACGTGTGTAACATTTAATAAACAGAACTCTTTCCTGAGGCACAGAACCAGTAATGGAGTC
>NW_008438214.1:0-411 GCF_000622305.1 Nannospalax galili
CCACACAGGCATCTGTGTTTCATGATGGGAAGGAGGTCTAACTTATGCCTGCTGGACTGTGCACCTGGTTAAGCACCACAGATGGAGAGCAGGAAAGCCTTAGTAAATGTGCCTAGTCTCCATGGTGATTGTTCTGGGGCACTCCAGACATGTCTTGTAATGTGTGTAGCATGTAACCAGTGTTTCCTTTTGGTTCTGTCATGTGGTAGAGATGACAAACATGTGATGACCTAACAAGTTTGTGAAGGGGTTCATGAATGAATTCCCAAGGAACAGGTGCTCTGTTGCTGGGGTGCTGAGGTGGTGGAGGCCTCACGAGCTGGCAGGGACAGAATGAGATCAAGTCCAGTGTGGCATAAATCCCGGGGCCACCAGCTGGCACAATGGATTGCACCTCAGTCCTGCTCAGGG
>NW_008438215.1:0-411 GCF_000622305.1 Nannospalax galili
CTTTTGGTTGTATCTTTACCTGGTTTTGGTATTAGAGTAATGCTGGCTTCACGGCAGTTCTCCCTCTGTTTCTATCTTTTGAATAATTTTAGTATTGGTTCTAAGTCTACTTTAAATGTCTGGTAGAATTCTGCTGTGAATTCATCTGGTCCTGTGCTTCTTTTAGTAGGGAGGTTTTGTATTACTATTTCAATGTCCTTATTTTTTAGTGGTCTGTTTTTTAAGCTGTTGGTTTAGCTTTGACGGTCCCCACTAATTTAGATAGTCATTCATTTCTTTTAGGTTTTCAAATTTACTAGAGTGTAGGTTTTTAAGGTGCTTTCTTTATGTTTTGGATCTTTTTGGTGTTGTAATGTTTCGCCTTTCATTTCTGATTTTATTGATTTGGATTTGCTCTTTCTTTCTTTTGGT
>NW_008438216.1:0-411 GCF_000622305.1 Nannospalax galili
TTTTTTTTTATTTTTGTGTGTGTGTGCATGCACATGAGCATGCCACAGCACATGTGTGGCCATCAGAGAACAACTTTGTAGAGTTGCTTCTCTCCTTCCTCCTTTATATGAGTTCTGGGGAATTGAACTCAGGTCTCCAGGCTTGTGGGCAAGGGCCTCACTGAGCCATCTTGCTGTCCCAAGAAAACATTTCTTAAATTAGACCTGTGAGTCCAGCTGGTAAATGAGGTCAGTTAATTCTGCCTAGCAAAATTTTAAGTACTAGGACTTAATGGAAGAGCGGGGACAATGATAAGAAATTATAGAGATTATCAGAAATAGTCCCCAGTATTTATATGTGTATAGAATGTGCCCTTAGGAGCTGGAGAGATGGCTCAGTGGTTAAGAACATTGGCTATTCTTGCAGAAGAC
>NW_008438217.1:0-411 GCF_000622305.1 Nannospalax galili
CTTAAGTAGGTGTATCCTTTCCATTTTCCTGACTTCTGGTGTTATGTCAGGAACTGGTGCTACAACCTTCAAATGAGGGAGAACAAATGTTGCTTGTTTTTCTGCCTTTGTTACCAGTGGGAGGTGGGGAAAGTGGAGTGCTCAGCTGGGAAGGGATGATGGAGGGACATGCCTGGGGCCCCAGTTTAGGGGAGAGAAGTCAGGAGAGGAAGCATGGTGGGAGGTGAGTATTATTTCTGGAGGGTGGGGATGTTGGGGGTTCTGGGACTGGAGAGGGAGTAGGGAGGTTGGATGGGAGGGAGAAAAGAGTGGTGATGAATGGATCTTGAGGGCTAGGGAACCTGGAGGAAATGTGATGCCCTGAAACCCCCTGAGAAATGCACATACAGTGTCTGAACATTAGTGCATATG
>NW_008438218.1:0-411 GCF_000622305.1 Nannospalax galili
GTAGGAGCTGAGGGAAATGAAAGGCGAGGGAAGGCAGGGATCTAAGACTGGATATGTTGCAAGATGTCTCTGAGTAGCACCTGACACTGATGCATGCTTGCCATGAGTGTGTCTGATGTTCAGCGTGAGCTATGTGCTGGGCCAATGGCATCTGGTGCCTGGTAGCTCCTCACTGGTCCAAGTATACTCTGTGAATGTGAAATATCAGCATGGCTTGACAGCACATTAGAAATGCAATACCTGGGGCACAATCAATCAGAACTTTTGTTTTAACAAGACCCCTGGCTGATTCCCAATCACATTCGGTCTGAAAAACACCATATTACACGACATATGACATATTCTCCAGCATATCTGACATGAAATATCCAAAGAAGTTTAGGAAGGCACTGAAGACTGGGGCCACCCCCA
>NW_008438219.1:0-411 GCF_000622305.1 Nannospalax galili
CAGTATGCTCATGAATAGACCAGCCATGGTATCAGTGTGTACAAACCAAGATGAAGGATTGTTGATCACTGTCCAAGAACTCATACCCAAAGGTTCATTTGAAACTACGTGAGTTCTCAGGAGAGACACCTTTATTTCCCCCCTTGAAGTGTTATATACTTCAATTTCCTATCACGTGTTTAGATGTGACCTAAATTTAAATAGTAACTCTGGAAAAACTGCCAGTATCCGAGAGGTTTGTGGTCACTTTACATTATGCTGATTATCATGCATACTTCTTCTTGAATCTTACTGAAAATGAGGTGAGGTTATAAATCAAATAAGTAGCCAATTGATCAGTCTATACCACCATCCAGATCTGGAGTTAGTGACAGCTAGAGCATCAGCTTATACAGCAGCAAGTGTAGAGTA
>NW_008438220.1:0-411 GCF_000622305.1 Nannospalax galili
CCTGGAAGCTCCTTTGCATAATAAAAGACATGTCTGAGGCAGAGACAATAGCCCAAGGGGAGACTGAAAAGTCTAGGTAGGAGTTACTGGTGAATTCAGTTTTGGCCTTAGAACTTGAAGGTAAACTGCATGAGAGAGAGAGAGGGAAGTGAAGATTTTAACTTGCCCTAGCTTAAGGGAAGGGACTGACCTAAAAATAGCTAAAGATGCCCCCAGATTCAACAAAAAGAGAAAAAAGTCATGGTTCAACATGCTGCTAAAAGCCTTAATAATGCTGTGGCCAGCAGAAAATACTCCACACTGGAGCTGTTGGGACTAGAGAAGACTTTCAAACAAGGAGCCCCTTACCACATGGCTCATGAGGATATGGGAAATAGGAACAAATGATATTAATTAGTTTAAGTCCTTCAG